>NC_134651.1:7821002-8121963 GCF_030463565.1 Pelecanus crispus | reverse complement strand
AGAAAGTAAACACAAATTGGGGGGGGGGGGGGGGGGGAATTAACATGTTCCTAGGATCATTTCCACTGCTGCAAAGGCAAGCACAGAAAAAAGCTATCCTTGTAACTGTGTTTTGTTCTTTAAAACAACAGACAAACCAGGGCTGAGGACACCTTGTAAAAAGTCATGATGATTTACAACAAAACAATTTAGAACATATGTTGCCTATGCATGGTTAAAACTGTTACACAATGTTTTATTTGCTAGTTAACTTCTGCTCAGCTGGTTGCTTCAGAGAAGTAAAATATGAAGTCAAGGACAGTAAGGACAAACTCAGAAAAGAGGCAGGAAGCACAGAAACATTCAGAATCACAGGGCTGACTAAAAATAAACTAGGCATACATTTCTATCACAGCATGTACTTACTTACCCATATTCCAAGTAGTCATAGTAGTTCCCTGCGTTCACTGCAGAAGAACCAGCTAAGCTCAGTTAAAGAATGACACATGACTAAAGCAGTAAACGCCATGGGCTTTTTATGATGCATATCTGGTGTTCAACTTTTTCTGTAATTTATCAAAATATGGAGAACACAGTGTGGTGGGTTAACTTTGGCCAGCTTCCAGACACCTACCTAGCCGTGCTCTCACTCCCCCTGCTCAACAGGACAGGGGGAGAAAGTAAGATGCAAAAGCTCATTGGTCAAGATAAAGACAGGGAGATAACTTACCAATTACCATCATGGGCAAAACAGAGTCAACTATTGCCAGTTAAAACAAATGTGGATAGTGAGAAACAAACCCCAAAAGATTAAAACAGAACCTTCACCCTGCCTTCTTTCAGGCTCAGTTTCACTCCTCTGCCTGTCCTGCATTCTTGTCCTTTCTTAAATATGTTTTCAGAGGCACCACCAACTTTGTCGATCAGCTCAGCTGTGGCCTCCAGTGGATCAACACCTCACCAATTCCTCATTTTCCTTGTCCCTTTGTCGTGGTTTAGCCCCAGCCAGAAACTCAGCACCACGCAGCCGCTCGCTCACTGCCCCTGCCCCGATGGGATGGGGGAGAGAATCGGAGGAGTGAGAGTGAGAAACACTCCTGGGGTGAGATAAGAACAGTTTAATAATTGAAATAAAATAAAGTAAAATAATAATAATAACAATGTAATAATAATATACAAAGCAGGTGATGCCCAATGCAATTGCTCACCACCCGCCGACCGATACCCAGACAGTTCCCGAGCAGCGATCGCCCCTCCCCGGCCAACCCCCCCCAGTTTCTATACTGAACATGACGTCCTATGGTATGGAATAGCCCTTTGGTCAGTTTGGATCAACTCTTCTGGCTGTGCCCCCTCCCAGTTTCTTGCGCGCCTGGCAGAGCATGGGAAGCTGAAAAGTCCTTGACTAGCATAAGCAGTACTCAGCAACAACTAAAAACATCAGCGTGTTATCAACATTCTTCTACTAAATACAAAACACAGCACTATGCCTGCTACTAGGAAGAAAATTAACTCTATTCCAGCCGAAACCAGGACACCCTTCCTCTGAAATCAAATCCTATTAGCAATGTTTGAGGAATGCTCATGTCAATTCCTCTGCCTGGATAATGTTCACTATTCACAATTCTAGAGACACTGCATTTCCCATGTGTTACTGATTTCTCACCCAAATCCCTGTACTATGGCTCACGTGACTAGCTGTCAACAATGACGTGAAGCATGGACTACTTCCAAGTATGCCACTTTGCCTTACTGTTATAACCTCTGCATAACAATTCTCTAAAACAACATTACACTTGAAACTCCAGCTGATAGCACAAGATTGTATTTTACAGCTGTTACATTTCAGCTTTTTCAAGCTCACAGTATTTTCTATGATGCTGTCTGAATTCTTCATGAAATAATTTCTATTCCACCACTGCACAGACAGGGATTCTATTATGAGGTACCTTATCCCAGGGGCAGGTTTCTTAATGCTTATCACAATGCCACTTTTCTATTTACATACTAGGACTGACAAATAGGTTCTATCCATATTTTTGTTTACTGAGTCATTTCCTGTGTGGAACCAAATTTGATTCATAATAGCTCTGAAGTATAGCAATGGAGAAATCTGATGTGTCTCTGCCATACAAAGGTAGGTGAAAGGAAGTGCAGCATACAAAAAGTCAAAATGGAAAAAAAAAGTAGATGGGGGAAATCACTCAAGTTTTATGCTGTTCTTCTACACTATTTTCAGGATAATTTTTGCCACGTAAGTTTCTTCCCTCCCTCTCAAGCTTCTTAATCCCATACGTTTAATTCCTTGAGTCCCACCCACTGGCTCTGTGTCATTTCAAAAGCAGGAAGATAGAAAAGAAAGATTTCTGAAGAAATAAAGAAAGATTTCTCAGAATGGAGGATACTAGTCTTTGGCAATCAGAATCAGGAAGACAGAACTGATGCTCAGAAAGGCTCACAAGATTGTTTCAGGACTGATATGACACAGGATTGGGAAAGTCTTAAGAACAGAAGAATTAAATCATTGAACAAAGCTGCAGAAACTCTTACAGAAGTGCTGCTGACTTCCCTTTCCACATCATTACTTCTTTCCGTTTATTAAACAGAGATCAAAAAAATCATTCCACTCATAGACAGTAGGCATCTCAAACCCATCCTAAAGGTATTTCTGTACATTCTAAAATAATTCATATGCAGAAGCACGGCATTTAATTTTCCCGAAACAGAAGATTTGAGCTACAACCTCGTGAGAATACCAAAGTTCTCTCTGAACTATTACATAAACCCCATTTTAAAATGTTGTCAACTTTGAGAAGAGTTCTGTAAATGTTACCATTTCCTGAAGAATTTTTTTCTAGGAGAAAACCTGAAGGAGTCCAACACTGACACCACAGAGAAATTTGTTTTCAGACTAAAAGAATGTGGGAAACATAGGCAGCAGCATGAACATACAATTTTCCTACCTTTTATTCACCTAGTACAAAACTAACTTTGGATCACTCATCCTACTAGGAATTTCCTAGTAAAAGAGAGAATGGTGGTAGAACAGTCCGTGAGATTGTAATAGTAACAGTTCTTTTGGCAATGTGTGAAGTGCAGATGGTATCAAAGATATGCCAATAAGTTAAGCAGGACCTTCCAATAAAATCTCTTGTAGTGCATGTTATACTCTGTGAATCAAAGTGATAGGGGCAACCCTGGGTATCTGGCACTTTTATTCTACATGTAGTTGGTTTAACTACCTTATATGCAAGCACATCCCTCAGGCAGAAGTCTGCACTCCAGATGTATTTGTATTTGTACCAGGCATAAGTTACCTCTAACCAAACTGATTCATAGTCTCCAGAGAAGAAAATGATCATCAGAAACACAGAAGTTACCTCCATCTGATCTACCTTCCAGTGACAGAACTGTAAAGAAGTTTCCTCAAGTGTTCCTTTGAATTCTTTCCAGCTCATCATTGCATTCAGTGACTGAAATATAAATGATTTTAGGAACCTGATAGCCTATTCCTCCTTATGAATGTTGCTCAGAGATTAAAAACCACAGACAAGGCACATTAAGGGTTCTAGTAGAAACCATGAATGTACTTCTAAGGATATCGCCATTTGCCATATAATTAAGCTTCTTTTTCTCAAGCTGGAGATGGGAATGCACACTGCCAATGAGACCATTTACTGACAGAAAACCAACGCATAAGGTTTAGACACTGAAGTGGCATCTTCATGTTGGTGTATCTGTTCTAATTAGCTTTACTTTTCATGTAGGGTAAATAAAACATTAAGGAGTTGGCCAGACAGATAAGCAACAAACTGTTTTTCAAATAGCTCCATGAATTGAGCAAAAATAAAGCTTGACGAGTGTTCTATTTACCTGTGTAGCTCCCAGGGCACTTTTAAGAACACGGGGTCAGGTACACTGAGACACTGAGAAAATGTGCAATTTCTTTCCCACTGAGCTGTCAAGGCATTCACGCTGTGAATAGCTAACACCCTTCTTTGACAACCAGGCAAATATTTCTATTTTCTGCCATTCTAGTCATGAAGTATCTCAGCGTTGCCTCAGTTGATTTAGTGCCAGTTCAAGTCAGACTTCAGATGTCTGAGCTAGTAACCGGACCAAATATTCTTGATGAAACCTTGTCACAAACTCATAGACTGCTGCTTAATACATTTCCAAATAGTTAGATAGTAAAAAAGGTTGTAAAGCTGAAAAGGCAGCAGAGAAGCAGAACACACATTCACTGAACTGACAGAATGCAGATTTAAGTAGTGCACACAAGTCAAGTATACTGCTGCGTCTGTTTATTGTTAACAGTGCTTTAAGAAAAAACTTAAACTTTTAAAAGACTATGTAATTCCTCAAAATCAATTCTTTATTTCCCATACTTTGAAAATGCATGTATTTAGAGAAGCATAATTGATAACCAAGTCTATCCAGGCAGAACTGAGACAAGGCTAAATGAATACATGCTATTCAAGTGGTAATTGCGCAAAGATACTATAAACATTAATTTTTCTTAAATCTTTTCAAATATAAATTTCTAATTACACTGCACTAGCAGCTATTGACCAGAAGTTTCCATTACCAATACCATGACAGTGGAAGACAGAATGAAGGGAAGAATACTTCTTTCAGTGGGGACAGATCCTGTGGAACTTGCTCAGAAACCACTGGAATAGTACTTCACAGCTTTTTTTTTTTTTATTTTGGTTTTTTTTTTTTTTTTTTTTTTTGATGGAATAAGAATAAGCAGGCAGGA
This sequence comes from Pelecanus crispus, assembly GCF_030463565.1. Classification (NCBI taxonomy): domain Eukaryota; kingdom Metazoa; phylum Chordata; class Aves; order Pelecaniformes; family Pelecanidae; genus Pelecanus; species Pelecanus crispus. The sequence continues at coordinate 8,117,222 of NC_134651.1, read as the reverse complement.
ATAATGGTTCAGTGTGTGAATACACCATTACAAAAAGCAACAACGTAAATTAGTTACAGTACAGACTTTGTGCCAAGAGTTTAGAGTAAAGCACTTGGGAGATTAGATTCCGTCCTTTGAGCCATGCTGTATTACACAGTGTTCCCTTACTCTAGGGTTTCTATTTCAGGCAGGAGCTGGTTTAGTGTTTTAACTCCCATACTTACAATCTACAGAGAATTAAAATGTCCATTAACTGAATATGCCTTGAACAGTACTTACCAATACTGGCATAACCAGGTGTTGATGGATCTCCTCCGCTGTTCAGGGAAACCATAAAAGCTTTATCAGCAAGATCTGTAGTCTTTGGTAAGTCACAAGGATCAATGTAAAGAAGAACACCGCCAAACCCTGCATCTTCTAACAGAGAAAGCTGAGGGAACAAAACAACATACGTGACTATCAACAAAAATAATTTCAGAACACATTATTACTTTTTTTAATTACTGTTGAGATAGAGGCTTTATCATGCATCAGGCTCTCACCATACTACAAACAGAATAAAGACAGGTGCAGTTCCAAACTGCTTGTGATATAAATACAGCAGCTATTCTTTGAAAAGACAAAATCAAAACTCAAAAAAACTAATTCAAAGTCATGTTTCCCAATTAATGTCAAAAGCTAGTTTCAAGGCCTAACAACAAAACCAATTCTTACTTTTAAATGATATGTAGCATGTTGAGGAAACACAGTGCTAACACTCACTACAACTGCATTTGATATTTGCAACCGTTCCATCTCCAGCTCTTTGGATGTGATAGTCAGACAAGGCTGCTGTGTTGCAGATTCTATTCAGATGGGGTACTGGCCATGATTCAGCAAGGTACACAAAGAGATAGGAGTGGAGCCACCTTTCTCCCTACTCCCTGGACACTTGCTAGACTTACAACCCTAACATATTTTTATGTGGTATAAATACCACCTTGAAAATGCCTTAGTTTTGAAACTAATCTCATTCAAACATCTTGAGTAGATCTTCCATATTTTCCATATGATTAGCTGTATGGCATTCCTGTTTAGTTTACCTCTTCAAGGACATGCGTAAGTGTGCACAGCACATACTAGATGTTTGCATACACTGGCACCAGTCTTGCACAGGATTTCTGGACAGAGTTACTCTTCAGTTAAGAGAGAAAACAAAAGGAATTTACCGATTTTAAAAAAAAAAAAAAAAAGGCAAAAAAAGAATAAAAAAAAGAATAAAAAAAAAAGGCAGTCTAGCTTACCTAAACCTTGGAGTCTGCCTCCTGTCAGACAGACAGCTTTTATTCTGTCTCATTAGAACATCACAGCTTGAGTTGGTAATTGTAATTAGCCTTTCCAAAAATCTATAGATCTGGGGCAGCAAATCAGGCAAACTTCCCCAAAGTCAGACAAATGCATCCAAGCACTGTAACTTGCAGCAGTAGCCTACAGATCAATTTTGGCTGTAAAAACCTCAGGTTTTCCCTTTCATAGAGAACTGAAAAATAAGGGGCTTTTTTTCCAAATCAGATGAAATAAAATTGTAATGTGGCAAATACTCCCATGAAATGAGATGACCTTTCCGTGTAATGCTCTGCATATTTGGAATTGATGCAAGATACAACAATGACACAAAACTATATTAATTTTTCAGACACATGTAATTCTGGTATTTAAGGACTATCTTACTATTCACTATGCTCTACTGATGACTTTCCAAATGGCTCCAAATGCTCTGAGGAATGACTGCAACTATATGATGTTTCTGGACTGCACTTTGATTCTGTAGGAACCCGAGAACTTGTTACTATACCTCCATTTCTTGGTTCAATTGTCCTTCTCCTTCCACCTTTTAGACCTTTTATTTTTTTCCTGTGTATATATATTTTTTCAATTTGTCTCCTAGCTGTTGGTTTTAAGGAATGTTTATGCATAGTTCTTTGTGGGTTTACAAGTATGTAAATTACATGAATATATGGCCTTCAGTTTAAGCCTCAAAACCATTTGATGTTTAGTTCTGCTTTTCTTGAACGTTAACAGAAAAAAAAAAATGTATAAAAATAGCAGCCTACTATTTGTCATTTCTATAAGTAAACATATCTAATACTGTGATTTGCCAAGGTTTTTGACACTACAGTCTGAATTCAGTTAAATAGATGCAAGTGAACCTGTGCATCACCTGTGTAATCCTACATATATTACTCAAACAAGCAATCCCTAGATGCAAAGGGATAGCATCTGAGAGAACTCTATTCAGATGAATACAAGTGTGCAGAGTAAGAACGTGACTAGCACAGATGTTTAAAAATGTAAAAGGTTAAAAATGTATTACAGACCTTAGAAGTAATGCAGAAATAAAAAATTCCAAAATGGTAGGTTAGTTTATTATTGTATTGTTCTGTTTCCAATTCATGTTCATATTCAGATATTCAGCCAGGATCTGATTGCACAACAACAGGGGTGGGGACACTATAGGAAAAGCAGGAGACATCATAGCTAAATGATGCAACAGCCAGGATTTAAAATAACAATTGTCTTTTCAAGCATCGGTATCTACTATCTTTTTATTCATCTCTAGTCTTATTTAACAGCATAGAAGATAGGAAACACAGATGCAGTCTTTTTTTTTTTTTTTTTTTTTTGAAGAGAGTTTTAAAAACTTTGTACTTAACAAGAATCACTTTTAAATTCCTCTGTTTCACTGAGAGAAGGTAACTGCATGGTTGTTATTCACAAAGTGCAGCAACCACTGCTGCCATGGCTACAATCTCTAGTAAGGAGTTGTGTTGTACATGTGAAATTATAAAACAGCTTTCAGATTTCAGCTACAATTGCTGCTTTTTAACTTCCCAACAGTGACATCACAACGATGCCAACAATAAACGAGTATTGTCGCTTCCATTTTCATCTTAAATAAGTCAACACCTTAACTGCCATGCTAGCACATGCCCTAGCACAAAGAATCCAAGGAAGGTGCTGAGTATTTTTTTACATGACTAAAGATTGTAGATTAAGTCCTTCAAGTAAACTGGTACACATCTATTCAAACCAATGGATTATTTTAGATTGTAGGACCAACCAACAGCAGAATCTGTTCCTTATCATTTTGGGTGTATACCTCCTTCCTCTCCCAGAGCTACAAACATCTCAGAATAAAATGGAAACAGCACAACCCTTGACAAGAAAACAGATGCTGGTGCCCACTGTTAACCCTCTCATTGTTTATGGCTGCTTAAATCCTCAGTTTGTAGAGTCACTTAAAAACCAGTAACTCTTTCAATCCAGGATATTAAATAACCCCATAAAACATTCTGGACTCAGTTTAATCTAAGACAAGACACTTGCTGCTTTATCAAAGGCTCTGTTGTGTAACTGAGGACAGATTAGCCTTGTAAACTCTACACACCATAAGGCACCATTAAATTGCCTTTTAAAGATGATGTGGCTGAACCAGTGAAAAGACACATCTTTAAGTGACTAGTGATTTTGGAAGATTTAATTTTACTCAGGGAGGTTCTTATATAATAAGGTAATGCTTGAATGTAAAGTGCGATAGCTATAACATCAATAGCATTAGAAACATTAAGAGGGCACCCTAAAAACACATTCAAGTTTCTGGACAGGATAACAAGATAACTGATCTGGAAGAGTAAACAAAACCAATTCCTTATACAGGCAGATTGCAACAGTCTGAAGAACTTTTTGCTCTGACAGGTTTTGCTCTAACAGGAAAACTCAAAGCTAATTCTCCATTTTAACTACACCATCTCTGAACGTTGCAGGGGAAACAGTTATCTTTTGTATTGGCATGCAGGTAACAGAGACCAGGTCTGTACTCTACATTTGAGCCAAGCTTTACTGTTGGGCTTTGGCCACAAACCTACTGGCAGATAGCTATTAGGTCAAAAATAAGGAAGATGAGCACAGCTCTTCGCTGGAAAAAAGAAGCAAAAAGAAGCAACAAGAAGGCGGGGGCCACTACCCCTCACAGCTGACTTTAATGTGTTTTATCTCACCTGAGGCTACATGCACCTGAATGAACGCTTCATCAGGGGGTTACATTAGTGATCTGAATGCAGGAACGAACCTACCAAAGAGAAGCGACTACATCCTCTCTGTATGAAACTCCAGCGTAATGCATAAGACCTGCCCTTAAATGACTGGTTACAAATGGGGAAGCAATGCAGCAGGTACTGCCCTCAAGCTGTATTTGTTACCTTTCAGCTGAAAGGAAAGTCTACCTCCCTGAGGATCTTTTTCCCTGGTCTCCTCTTCCCAGGTGATACTACCCTTGCACCTCCTAAGCATCAAAAAGCACAAGGTCAGGGAATCAGGCTTCATTCTTGTCCAGAGAGTACATTGGACTGGTTACCTGCTAACCACAGAGCCTCAGAAAGATTAAAAACATGCACATTGATGCATGTAGCTGTTTAAGAAGTACTCTCACTTTCCAGCTGAAAATAAAGCCTGACTGCATCAGCACTACTCTGATGCTCTGTTCACGGGGGCCACGTCTGGGGTTGAGTTTCAGCTGTCATTTCCTGGGCAGAGAGCAGAGAAGCACATCGCACTTTGGTCTCATCTGGATTACAGCAAGTAAGAGAGCAGAGATAGCTAGGAAAGGGCTTCCTAAACTATTCTCTCAATTCATCCGAACACCCTGTCTTCTCTGATCCAGCAAGACCCTAATGGCTTAAAGACAATTAAATGAGCATGGCATCGTTTCTCTCCCTTTAGTTGATCCCCAGTAATAGTTCTGTTATACAAATGATTTATAAAGTAGTAATGCATGAGCAACTGATAAGGTGCATCGCTACATAGTGTATTCCTAAAAGTGATGGTTAACAATAATTATGAATGCATCAGGAAAAAAAAAGATGACACAGGTAACTGGATTATATCAACCTACCAATTACATATTAAAATAGCTTCTCGTTATTAGCAATTCTTCCCACTGTGTTTGCAAGTGGTCCCAAAATATGGCCAAACCTTGCGAGAACTTTGCTGTGCCACTGTCTAGACAGTTCTCCATCTTTGTGAAACCTCTCTGCAATCAGTCATGGTGTTACATGTGCAGACAGCCACAGTATCAGCATTGTGGTTTGTCTTCCCCCTCTCTCTCCTGACAAAGGTCATCTCTTCTCAATCCCCTTTATTCCTCCCCTAAAGTTGTAATGGCTATGCTTTGTAAGGTATAATACCAGCCCCATTACTGATAAATATTGCCCCTGTAAGGCTTCCTTAGTCTGCTTTCTATGCTTGTCCATTTATGTGTCTTGATCCACAGTAATGATTGAACCACTGAATAGTTGGCACAGAAGACTTATTTCACAGGAAGAAATATCTCAGACAGTATATTCCTGCAAGTTTAATGAAAATGGGATACTGAGTAGACAGGAGGCAGATCCTGCTAATGCACCACACTGAGAAGGCATTAATAAAACCTGGAGATCTCACCCCTTAATGGAAGAGGGAAAAACTGTATCAGAAATCACAAGAGAGAGTGGCAGATGGAAAAGAATACAGAAACTTGGACCAAAAATTAGACACCACAAAATCCAACCTGAAGAAACAAAGCTGTGAAAAACTTATTCACTAACCCATGAAACAACCTGTTATTTTTTCAAATGATACATTATGTAAGATAACACAGTTCAGTACAGGACATACTGGCTTACGATTCTATATAACAAGTGACTTTGTCATCATGGAAGGTTCTATCCTTACTCAAAACAAGTAGCACTAACACCGTGTCTGGAAAAGTTAATTTAAAACACAGCAACTTTCAAATGCATTTCACCATTTGTATATACATCGATGAGAGTTCTTCAGCGTGTTCATAAATCGAACTCTAGTGCTGGAAAAAAAAATGAACCAGGTCTCTTCATTTCACTATAGGTTCCCTTCTGTTACATTTTGCTTCTCAATACTAGGTTCAGTACAAATCCAGTAACATTTTGTTATTAGATCCAATTCTGGTCTCAACTATATTACATAAGCCTTCAGACTTTCAATCATACATAGTGGTTAAAATGTGTCAGTAAGTAAAACAATATAAGCTAGCTGCACAATGATATTTAAGATTTCTCTTTTACCTAGTTAACAGGTATTTTCAATACTATGCTAGTATAATTTAAAAGTCTACGTTTCAAAGTGACCTTTAGCATACCATGCTGTCGTAAGCCAAAAGTGTCTCAAAATGTAGCTTTCATCTTCAGAAAGCATTCATGTGCATGTATTTCACATTACTGAAAGCATGTATCTTGACCGTATTCTCACTCCTGTACATAGATACTTACATTAATAGATAGTACTAGGCTGTTCGTTGAAACTACTCAGATGGTTTTGAAGGCCTTTCTACTGTATCACCACAACATGGCAGAAAGAGGCTCTTGATTAGAATCAAAGCAATTATGCCATACACTGGGAGCTTCTGACTGATGTCGCTACCATGAAGATTATATACCCAACCTCTGTGGATTTATTTATATGAAAATCTGGAACTTCAGCCACAACTGGAAGTCACAATAAAAAAGGAACCGACAGGCTCTGGAAAGGTGCGCCTTTGGTACACCAAGGCACCAAATCTTTAAGTGGTAAATTAAGCAAGCATTTATCTTCTTTCTTAACTCTTATCACCAATGTTATTGTTTAAAAAGAAAAAAAAAAAAGTATTTCAAAATATGTCTGTGTCTGGCAAAGTGATAGAATCCTAAATAAAGAGATTAAACATGCTTTAGCTACAGGCACTCATAGAACGCTTAAGAATAGGATTATTTTTAAGCTTAATAGGGCAGTTTGCACTCCTTAAATATGCACACAAAATTACAAAAATGATATTTTACACAACATCTGCGTTACTGTAAATGACATCACAGTTCATTAGACAACAAAGGCTTTTAAGTGTCAGCTACTGACAGTACCGCAAAATTCCTACTGGATCATGTTATTATTCTAGCATATGACCTCTTCCATATAACTTCAGGCCAAAAGTCTTCCTCTTCCTAAAGTCATATTCACAATTGCACTGTTTATCACAAGTCTGTTCAGGTGCTAACACAGTAAAAGCTGGACATAATGCATTCATAAAATAAGAACTTAATGCATATTCCTGCTTATATGTTAATTGTCTGTATATAATTGTCATCCCCTTTTCTCTGCCCCTTCTTGATAATCCACACAACAATGCATGCAGAATTTTATATTCAAAGTCATAATACATATGGAGCACTGAAATAAACAATCAAAAAATTAAAGAAAAACTAATTACTAAAAACCCCAATACAATACATACAATAATATTTCAGAGGAAGAAAGAAAATATCTCAAAGATATATGAAAAAAACCACATACAGGTACCTGTTACCTATTATTCTCTGATTAAAATCAAACACATTCATAAAAATTTGTAGAAGCTGTACCTGCTATTGTCATTACACTTCAGTGCAATGATCAGCATTAATTAGACAAATATCAGTAACCAATTTTTAACTACTGCATTTCTCAATTCATAGTACAATGTGCAAAAGGCATGGTTCATTCATCCGAGACGCAGCTTTACTAGCTGGACAGGCTACAAGTTATTAACTACTCTTTTCTACTGAAGCTCCAATTAAAATCATGATGCTCTGAAAGGAACTCCCACCTCATTTTACTAATTGGCAGTATGTAAAATTACCAAGCGAGGGGAAAGTGCCATCTAAACTGTTGGAAAACCTCAGTGACATAACATCTTTTTAGTCCTTAAACAGACTGCTTGAGTAGAAAAATAAGAGTTTGCATACTGCAGATTTAATTAGGTGCCATTGTCCTCTCAGTTACTTACTATAATCCAGGGTACTTGGAAGATGCAGTGGTACCATAAACAAGACTCAAGACAGGAAAAAAAACCCCACATCTAGATAGAGCTATCTACATTTTTATACAATTCTTCCAAGTTGCATATTTTTAACAAATAAGGTGGCAAAGGTCCATTTTGGCTTCAGCTTAAGTTTTTAATACTGCACTTAATGTTTAATCACACTTCTACATTTCTCATCATGGAGATCTAGGGACAGTGTTCAAAAGAATTCTGTGGCAAAACGCTATCTGAAGAGGTTTTGGCTTTTGGTGATCAATCCTCAAGATGCTGCATTACCACAGTAAAAGAGATGGAGGACATAGCCAGTTTAATGGCTGACTACATGGGGATGATGAAAAGAAATATATCATTCCTGTTCAGCTCAAATAACGTCCTTGTCTAAGGAATGACACTATTGCTATATTGAACAACAGGACTGGGAAAAGGATTAAGCTGTGTAAAACTTCAAAAAGCTAGAAATGCTGACAGTCGCGATCTCATAAATGACAGGCTATTCCCATAAAGGTTTTAGAAGGTGGAAAACATACTGCACTGGAATTAAACAAACTATTCCTGGCATACAGAGCCATATATATGAACAACACAAAACCAAATACCTGCTCTGCATTGTGGCAAGACCTTGAAACTTTGATGTACTTCCTATCAGGGAAATGATACTGTGAAGTGCATTTATTTGTGGAAAGAGTCTGACATGCATACCTAAGATTTTTTCAAGATATTTTTATAAATCACTTTCCAAACTGAAATTGTCATTTTCCATTTTCAGAATTTTATCCTTTTTATATCTAAAAATGGTTTCTAAGGAGAGGAGATTTCCCTCTTCTATTTCCTGCATGTCCTATAGAATGTGGGAGGAAAAGCAGGAAGGAAGGGTAAGAAATCTTAGAAAGTTAATCATAAAAAATCTGCATATGAGTGATGGGGTTGTATGGCAGTGAGGAGTAAGAGCTACTTTGTACACAAATTTACCATTCTTGTACATGTCTCACGTAATATACACACCAAGCCTTCCCAGAGATATCTCTCATATACCAGTTACCCATTACCATATGTATAGTCAACTCTTTTTATCCTCCGAGGCAAGCAACCAACCAAAAACCTCCAGACACAACAACAGTATGTTCTAACACATCCCACATGTTTTAATGATGTTGGCCTGAATCCCTGCTGGAAATTCTTCCCCATAGCTAGGGATGCTGTCTGTGGCAGAGCCACATTTAAACTTCCTACGAGCTATGCTATATTCAAAAGCCACAGAATGGCCACCTTTAGATCTAGAGTACCTGCATTTTGTAAAGAAGCCCAGCAGCATTGTCTGAACATGGATAAGGTGCTACATAGCCACAAAACAAAAGAAAAAGGGAAGCAAAGAAAATGCAAGACAGGCAATCAGCACTGGGAATCACAGTACACATGCAAAGAGCAGCAGCTTCTACTGTGCAAAGCTGAGAGAAACTCACACCAAGAAAAGGAATAAAGTGATGAATAAATTAGAGCTACCGTAAATTGGCAGAACTCAAACTGGATCAAGGGTTTCCAAGCATTCGTGTGTAATGCTGGAACACAATTCAGCCTGTTGTCTACTAGTTTGACTGGAAGACTAGCCACTAGCCTCTGGACAGCCGTAGTAGTTGAGGAAAAAACCTCTTGAGGCTTCCCCCCCCCCATCTCTAAACCAAAAAGCAGTTTGGTTTAATCCTGTAATCCTTGCATAGTAAAATTTTTGACGTCATGGTCCTGAATATGGTATTAAGCTTATAAAGAACTGAACATTTTGTCCCATACTTTTTCCTGTTCACTGTCTGCTCATCTTCTATACAGTTTTATCAAAGAAAAGTAGTTTGTTACACATCAGTAGTTTTTAAAAATGGAATTTTTCACAATAGGGTACTTGGACAATTAAACATAAGCCAGATATACTGCCAGTTCCCTGCACTAGATTTTAGGAACTTTTAATACAAATTGAGTGCATATTTTATTGCGAGATCTTGCTTACCACTGCTAAGAAATTCACAACGCTAAATCTAATTAAAAACAAAATTGAACTACAATTCCCTAGAAACAAGGGCTGATTGGACTCAATAAGCTTTACTTAATTTATTTCAGAAACAAAATAATTGAATTGCTTACAGTCCAGAAAAAAGCTTCATTATTTGATGAGTATATAATACAAAGCCTTTCATATTGCTATTGCATTCCTACATCTTCAGGAAATACCACTCACTTTTAAATAAGCATGTAGAAGAACACTGTGTGTATAATAAGTATCATTAAATATTCAGTAAACATTAAAAAGAAGAAACAAACAGACTGGATGAATGTCCAGATCAGCAACCTCCAAAAAACCAATAGCACTTCCTTGTTCATACTGAAATTGTCGTTTCTGATCATGTTTATGGTTATTTCAGTCTATGTTTAGACTCTATTATAGAGAGAATAGAACTGAAGATCCACCATACAAAAAACAATTACACAAAGATGTAATTATAATCTTGGTAAATCATCAGGAATAAACTGCTTAGACCCTTAGTTATATTTTATGCATTCCACTGAACTTTTAATCCAAAATCCACCAAACAGCCGTCACAGCCACAGGCCAAAGTCTAATCTGCCAATTTCCCCTTACTTTTTTTGTTTATTACGTATTTGTTTTCCTACCACTAGAAAGATGAGGTGAAGTCAGCAGATGCAATTTCCAAACACCGTTCCCAGCACGCAGCACTTTCCTACAGAAAGCCATGGCGTCAGGTTTACAGCACCCTTCGGCACCTCACGCGGGGCACAGAAACCGCAGGTTTTCTCTGCTGAGGCGGCTGCGGTTTCACCGTTCCAGCGGGCACTCTGTTCCCGCAATCATTCAGGGCACCTAGTCTCAACTTCAGGGAGGTCTCAGATCTCTGCAGGCCGTTTCTGCTCACCGCTCTTGAAGCCAGCAGCAAGCTCCCAGCCAGGAGACACCCCAAGCATGAAATAAAGTGAAACAACTCAGAGCAGACCAACTTTTAGTATCAGCTTGGTTGCATACTAGCGTACCTGGCTTCGCTTCAGATCTCCTGCACTGGTACTGCTGAACTACCTAGCGGCTAGCACGTGTGGAAGGCCATTGCTTCCTTTGCATTCCGCCATACTGGGTTTCCACAAGGAAGGCAAACACGTTCAGAAAACAAAACCTTCCCACTGCAACCTCCAGCTCCACAGAACGCTGTGGCACCTCGTCGTGGCAAATACGGTTCCCTTTGCATCGAATGAGCGGCACTTGCCCTGCACATTTGCCATGAGGCAGCCCGCCGCCAGTGGCGGTTCCCGCCCTAAGGTGCCCCAGCACGCCTCGCAGGCTGACAGGCCTCACCTCCCCTTCTGGAAGCTTCGGGGTTGCCAGGCAGATTAGCTGGGGCAGCGCACGGGGCAAGGCTCGGCCAATCCCGCTCGTGCTGGGGGTGGAGCGTTTCCCGATTGGGGCACTCGAACCCCTCGCCCCCTGCGCCTCGGGGCCTGGGCCGCTGGCTGCGGGGTCTCCCTCAGATGGGGGTCGCCATTACTCTTGGTTTAGGAACATATATTTAGCCTGTGGTGTTTTTTCTCTCGCTTTCTGCTCACCGCAGTAATGACACGCTGCCTCAGTGCTGTTAAACAGGGAGAGGCTAGACTGCAGCACCCTAAGCCTTACGGCAAACCGACGAGCAGGCTCCCACCCTGTGTCAATACAGAGGAGGGGACTTGAGCTCCCACTGGATGCGGCAGCAGCTCCTATTTTGAGCTCTTGAACCCTGAAGTGTCATCCAAAAGAGAACTGATTACATTCACGAGTGGTAATACTTTATACTTGGTAAATAGTACCACAAATAAAGTGCAAATAGGTGTATTTAAGGGACTTTACCTGTCACTACAGTAAGAGCTATTAAAGATATAATGTGTCAATTTACAATTATTGGTGCCTGGCCATTTAACCTTTACCTTCCATCCAAGATGCATTTGCATTTCTGACTTTGGAGAATTCTCCATTCTTTAAGGAACAGATATTCTGAGAGAAACCTAGATCACAACTTCCACGTTTTGCCCTCAAGATACCCTGCCAGCTATTCAGACTGAGACTGGCCTACAGAGAGTCAGCGAAGCCACTGTGGGTGGCAGGGGGGAAATGCTCACGTTGCCGTTTCTTCCAGTGCTGAGCTGCTATCCCCTGGGATAATCCCCTGGGATCCCCCTGCAGGGATCCTCTCTGCTAATCCCCCTGGGATGACAGACTGGGACTGTAACCCACTGCCAGTGGATCGGTATCTGCATCACACAACAGTCACGTTAAAACAGGTAACCTGACAGCATGCAGGAAAATTTAAAGATTAAGAACACATAAATAATAAATTTGTTTTACTGAAGTTATTTATTCATTTGTCATAGATACATTCAACTGAAGTCACAAACCAGATACTTACCTAAATCTGGGTTTTGGCATACTTGTCTCTGATGAACTAACTGATTTATCCTCATACTCTGACATTTATGAGTCAAGTTTTTTGTTAAATTCAAGGCCATACTCACAACAAAAACATAAGGCAGAGTCATACTAGTCTTAGGAAAAAAAATAATTAAAAAATACTGAAGTGCATTACCTAAGTGCTGCCAGCAATCAAACAGCAGTGAGTACACATCAGGCTTGTTCTTCCACTTTCCAGCTATGGAGTTGAGTACTCTCTGTTATATGCAGTACAATTCAGTAACATGGGTATATATTTTCGGATGATGGGAGAAGCAGTCCTTCTTACGGGAAGGGAACAGCTACGCCTCAGTTTACATTGCAAGCATCAGCCTTCTGAAGTCATTCGGATTAACACAGCTATTCTCCTCTGCCCATAAGGGAAACCCCCATGGCTAAGTAGTGGTATAAGTCATCTACTGAGAGTATAGGAGAGGATAGCAACTTGTACCTTAACCTCAGGAAAGGGATCCTCAAATTCGTACACTATATCTGCTATGAGAAGTGGCAGGTGGGCTGAAAGACTGAAGAATTAATACAAGATGTACTACACTCTTAGACATAGTAAACAGCATGTTGCATGCACCTAAAAGCCAGGAATGTGTCCTCTTTTGTGCATTCGATTTACCATAGGTGGCTGTTACAGCTCCTCCTGGGGATTCTGGGTGTGTCATTACCATTATTCATAGAATCACAGAATCACAGAATTGTTTAGGTTGGAAAAGACCTTTAAGATCATCCAGTCCAACCATTAACCTACACTACCAAGTCCACACTAAGCCAATCAAGGGTAGACTAGACTAAACCACGTCCCAGAGTGCCACATCTACCCCGTTTTTTGAACACTTCCAGGGATGGTGACTCCACCACCTCTCTGGGCAGCCTGTTCCAAGGCTTGACTACCCTTTCCATGAAGAAATTTCTCCTAATGTCCAACCTAAACCTCCCCTGGCGCAGCTTGAGCCCATTTCCTCTCGTCCTATCGCTAACTACATGGGAGAAGAGACCAACAGCCACCTCACTACAACCTCCTTTCAGGGAGTTGTAGAGAGCGATAAGGTCTCCCCTCAGCCTCCTCTTCTCCAGGCTAAACAACCCCAGCTCCCTCAGCCGCTCCCCGTCAGCCCTGTGCTCCAGACCCTTCACCAGCCTTGTTGCCCTTCTCTGGACACGCTCCAGCACCTCAATGTCCTTCTTGTATTGAGGGGCCCAAAACTGGACACAGTATTCCAGGTGTGGCCTCACCAGCGCCGAGTACAGGGGAACAATCACCTCCCTGCTCCTGCTGGCCACACTATTCCTGATACAAGCCAGGATGCTGTTGGCCTTCTTGGCCACCTGGGCACACTGCTGGCTCATGTTCACTCCAATGCTGCATTAATTCCACATAATTGCTTGCATTTATGAATGGTTTCCACAAAGAATTCTCCAAACAAGGTAGTCTTTGGATATTTAATGGCCCCAGACCACGAACCAAAGCGAAAGTACACACCAAAAATGGAGACAGTGTGGAAAAAACCTTATTTCTAAAATTACCAGTTAAATAATCAGCAAGACTAAGGAAGTAAATAAGCAGAGAGAAAGGGAAATACCTACTCACGTAACCTCCCCACCCCCATTGTGCATCATATGCAATGTAAACTCATAATCTTTGATTCTCTCAACGATCTGTTCTCAACTTATATGTAGCCTGTATTCGATATATCCTTGGGGTACCTTGAGCATATATTTTCCAGTACCAAAAATGAAAGTTAGTAATGTTGAAATGCAAACAGCCTAAGTCAGCCTGCCATCTCCATGATAAAAGTAGGATTATTATTATTTACTAGCTCTGTGAGCGTAGATGTTATATGGTATCTATCAAGATATTAGCAGACGTTTTCACAACCCACATAACAATCAGTCATAGACTTAATTAAGGCACATTTGCTGCCTCAAGTAATTGCATCTTAGGACGTCTGTTAGATTGTTAAAATACAACTGCCTTCATTAGACCTGTGCAAAAAAATTCCTTTGCACTTATTTTATTATTCTTGCAATTATTGTCTTGGAAGGTTCTATGAAAAGCTAGTCTATTTCTTTTAAAGTACAAAACATGTTCTCTGCTCAACTATTTTCTGTGGTATTACATTATATCCAGGTTTCCTGCTTTAAAATGAGGCCTTGAACATAACAGCCTTTTTATATATTGTATAACATTGTTATGTAGTTTTAAATTTACATTTGGTTTAATTTTATGTTTCTAAGTGGAACATATAATGATATAGAGTATGCTATATGTAAGCCTCAGGCATATCTATATATCAACTAGGAAAACTGCATATTATTAATTGGTTGATGAATATTTTACTTTCATTTATGGAAAAGAGCTACTTGGTTAACATGCCTTTAAGTAAATCAATACTCAGAATGAACTTATTTATCTTCCTTATTAGAAAAACAGTCACAAACCAGGAATGATAAAAGAAATGAACATAAAGAATGTGCCCCAGTGTATAAAGTTATTTCAAAAACTATAAATATTAAAGAAGTTATTAAAAACCTTAGCAATAAAAGTTCTTTATAAATTATCAGTACTAATTTCCACTCCTAACCTCCCCTAGAAATCTTAAAATTGAAAATTTGGCTCATTTCTATTTTTTTTCATGACTGACATTTCAGCAACTAGAATTCTTTCCACAAGACCTTATTCATAAACTGTGCTGCACAGAACATATCATGAGCATATCTTCTATATTGAACATCAGGGTCTATAGCGGACTATGTAATAAACCAAAGTACTACTTAATGCATAACTCGGGTACAGCAAAACTGCAGGAAATCTACACAAAAGATACAACAGTTGAGAAAGTCAATATTTGCAGCTTTTTCCTGCCTAGGTCCTTTCTTTTTCACTGCTTTCCACTCAGTGCATCAGTAAAACAGAGCTTTGGTTCCTCTTGTTACCTACTAAATAACCCATTTCACCAAAATGAAATAGTAGAAAGAGCTACATGAAGGAGGTCCAAGGTTGAAGTACTTGACGAGAACAGGGCAGTTGTATTAGTCTGGCAATCACAAAACACTACGAAGTCATTCATTCACCATCAGTTAAAAAAACCCCAAAAAACAAAACCAACACCTCCCAGCTCTTCTTCAATAACACTAGCATACAATTGGTTCCAGAACATCAATCCAAAATTATGCCCTTGCCTTGTCATAAAAAATGGAGTGAAAAATATGTCCAACTTATTGTCATAAAGATTTTTTTTATGCAGTGATTAGGAAAGGAAGACCCCAATACCAAAACAAGGTCATGCAAAGGGTGGTTAACAAAGATGAGCTAGCAACACTTGCTCCCTGTTGCTCTTCTCCTCAACCAGGTCACGGACAGCAGCCACAGTAAAGTCATTTTTGTCTTTCTCTGACAATTTTTTGGGGAAGGCAAGGAAAGACCAAAAGAAAATATCTTTTGAAACCTTGTATGTTAAAAACAAATACAGTTCCCTCTGATGGGCCCACTGAAAAGATTTAGCACCACTTATAGCTGCTAGAACTCCACTGAACTGACTTCTAAATGACATAAACGCAGAATACGGTAGTAGTTAGAAGATGAATGAAAAGAAATACAATGAAACCCGTGATCAATCAATTTCTGTTACACCACTGTTTTGAGACAGAACTTTCAGTAGAAGTCTTTAAATCACACACAACTTTACACTGGAAAAAAAATGAAAAAAAAAAAGCCAAACAAAACCCAAACCCCAAATAAAAGCTCAAGCACAACACAATGTTATGCTGCAAGGCCACGCAATGACTGAATGGTCTGATAGACAAATGAAGACATTCATATCCCCTGGTGTTTAGCACAGCATAGGAGTCTATAGAAAATCAGGGAACAGTTCCAAGTTCAGGCAAGAATGTTTCTCATGCAACGTCTTTGCAATTGAGGCAAGGAGTGAAAACAGCATAAATAGAAATTTCTGTTCTCACTCATTAGTTCCTTTTCACTGGCAACAGATTGATAGTGATGACTAATCTTTGTACTTAGCATTGCTTGCAACTGGTCAAAAAGGAGAAAAGAAAGCCAGTTCAGGATTACACAGCAAGCTTACTTTTGCATCACTTATTAATGGAAAATCCACCTACATCCATTATATTTAGAATTTTAACAGTTACTGAAATCTTTGTGTCACAGTCATCATTTAATTGCACCAGCTTTACACCAACATAACATGCTCAATCTCAGTAAACTTAAACTGGTAAGAAACTAAAATAGAGTCAGGCTTTGTAACCTTTTATGTGTAGTGAACCAAATTCTCTCAGGAAATTGAAAAATGTTTAATATAACATATAAACATTATGGTTCTTTTTGATAGCAAATGCTAAAGATAAATCCTAAAATGGATGACGTACATAAAGAATAGTCAATTGTAGAAGTAGAGAGAACTTAGAGCAACTGAGAAACAAATTAATTAATGCTCATCTTTCCAACAGGAGTCTATATGCCAATAGGAGACACTGAATAGCTAGGTAATTCTGTTAAGATACTTAAAGCAGGATGACAAGGGTTTTAAAATCTAATTTACTTTTTTGGGTTTTTGTCAGCATCTATTAAACTGTCCTTTCAGACAAGATTTCCGAAGAGAACGATCTGTTCACATGACATTCCATGAAGATACTCACTTTAGAAGGCAGCTCTGACAGTAAAAACCTTCTCTAACACAGCTCAGCTCTTTGCACCTCACAAGATAATCTTTGATTATTAGAAAATAACTTAAGACTTTGAAGTCTGCCTTAGAAACATTTATATCAGTTTCAGCTCATAGTCACTGATGTTATGTTCCAGACTTACCATCTAAAATCTTCTCTGGATTTGAGTACAAAGATTTGTGTAACTACTTCCGAGTACTCCCATCTCTTTAAACCCCTTCTTTCAGAAACCATGTCAACAAGTTGGTGATGAAAAACACACTGTAAAACAGGGCGCTAAGTCAACAGGTTCTTACCGGTTTCTAGAAAAGTGTATAAGGACAACCTATTAGAATGAACTGATTATTTTATCCCAGCTGGGGAAAGAACTTTTATGACTGACTTCAAAATGAGCGCAGAAAGTCTTGAGATAACAATCCAAGCCTGATAACAATAAGCCCGAATTTTGCTATTCTTTGGTCTTGGCATCTTTTGAAACACTTACTGCTGTGTTTTTTTTCTGAAGACCTGAGCAATTTGGATAGGAAACAAAATAGCTGTAATTATCCAGAAGGCACTGTCAGCTAATGATCAGTCTTCTTGGACTAACCTATTTATTCAGCTGGCCCTTCAAAAACGAAGCGGTCAATAAAGTTATTTTTTGTTTCTCTGTTACATGCAGCATTAATCTAGGGGTGGTTAATATTTTTTAGAAACAAAAAAGGGGGGGGGGACACATTTCAACTTTTTTGTATGCTTTGAGATGTTTTGATTGTGAAACACAATGTTTCAAGAAAGGTATTTTGAATAGCTGATCTCCTAGCAACCAGAAGGCAGCAGAGGTACCCACTTGAGATCAGAGATCAGGTGACAATACAAAGTCTGAGAAATCCTCTCAAGCCATTTGCTCAATTACACTCACAGTTCTGAATTTACAAATCTGTGACAGATGTCGTTCTCTCCAAAGGCTTTCACTCAGCCCCACTTTTGAGACAGATGCAAAAAAGAAGATACGAAGCTTTCTAGGGTCACACAGATGACTGTGTAAAAGGTGGATCTGACCTGTACTGATGCAATGCTAGTAAGTGGATACTTGGAGGAATATACAAACCCCTCTTTAAAATAACAGGATAACCGTTGCTTATTTGCCTCCAGAAGTAGCAGATGAAGTACATATTAGAAGAGAAGAATTCAGAGAACATACTTGGTTTTTACTTAAAAAAATGTTTTGCCCATTTCCTCCATGTATTTCTATTCTTTAATATTGCTGAAATTACGGTATATTGCTTATTTATCCAATGATTAATTTCCATAGCCATATGCTTTCTAGGTCTGTAGGCAGCTTATGTTTTTCAAATTCATTTATAATACATGAATTTTCTAATAAGTACAAGAGTTCTATTCAGACAGTGGTAAAAATCAAAGCCATATATTATCACACTTGCATTATTGACATTACCACTTCACATCATCCTTCTTCCTCTAAATTTCATAAAGCAATAAACCTCATGTATTATCCATCGACACAAAAAATCCCAGATGGTTTTAGCTAGGAAATTGACGTACATGGATTTCAAGATACAAGATATATAGCTTTGTCCAAAAATCATTTTGGAAATCAGTTTACTAATAATTAAGGTGTACCATTTGTAATCAAATTGACTGAAATGTTAACATGGTACCATTCCAAAGACTTAAGTCAATACCAAAAGATACAAAAGGAAGTGTTACTTCCTCTTTAAGGACAATACACACATCTGCCTTTAAATATGTTTGGTTTGATTTTTGGTTTGGTTTTTGTTGTCGTTATTTTTGGTTTTTTTGGGGTTTTTTTTGGTTTTTTTTTTTGGGGGGGGGGGGTGTTTGAGGTTATTTCCCCCCATTCTTTGAGTGTAGTTAGAGAATATGATAATAGGAATGTTAAAAATGTCTTTTTTCCTAGTATTTATAAACATCTCCAGAGACAAACCATATTATCATGTAACACACCTTGGCCATAAGACACCAACTAAATGAATTTCAGAAAAAAAGTTTAGAATCTGCTTGGGTGTTATTTGTTTAAGGAGCACAGACTTCTGAAGCACTAGTTCTTATTACACTGTCTATTAATATTGAGGCCAAGAGAAAAACTTGTATCTTTCCAAGATCCCTAAAGGGTGAAGACTAGTGTTTAGCATGCAGCTGGTACCTTCAGATTTCTATCATTTCCTCTGGTCTGTTCATATGTAGACTGAAGCTGGAATATTGTATGGGTAGGCTCTTGTATCCATTTTTGTTTTGTAATAAGTAGTAAAGCATTGCCATAATTTTAAATACTTGCCTTCCCAAATGTTCAATTCTATATCAAGAAATCATAGGCATGTACATAGTGGAACTCATCACCACAAGGTATCGTAGAGGTAAGTATAAACAGGCTCAGAAGTGGAATACACCAATACATGGAATATTCATGATGATACTTAAATCAGCCCAGACACATTCTCCACTTCAGCAAGTCACAACACCACTGAGTGCCATTTCTGGGGAAGGTATAAGCAAGAAAAAAAATTACTTTGTACTTGCTTTGTAACTCATACACTTCCCCTAAGCACGAGCCATGTCAGGTAAGGATATCAGGCTGACAGAAGACATTTCTTATGTTACGTTCTCATAGTAAAAGTGGGAGACTTTTTTCTGGTCAGTAAGAACTTCTTGACAGAAGACAAAGCAGACAATCAGTCTGGATAAGTGATTGTCTATGCATGTCACCATGACAGCTTATGGTAACAATGTTTCAACAATAAAACAGTACTACACTATGGCCATGACCTTATCATCATATGAGAGTTTTAACTGAATAAAGAGCAGGCATGGCTTCCTTTGCTAAAAGGGACTTCTTCCTGTAAAACATACTAAGCAACACACTTAAGTATGTTCTTTATATTAAGTAAAGGGAGTCTTAATGTGCTTAAAGATAAGGCTGTGTTTCTATATTCTTCTGTAGCAAGAGCAGAATGCTAGAAACCCCACTGTATCAAGGTTCTCTCTCTAGTGAGAAATAAACTTTGTCATATTAACAATCAAACTAATTTTGGCATTAAAGCATAATTTTCCCAAAATTAAATAATGTACTCTAAGTTTTATTCTGCTTGGTTGCTGAAGAGAAAAAGGGAGAAATAGGACATTTAAGCTGTTCTTCCTCTGTTACCACTGCTACCACTAAGCATTGAACACATCTGCACTTTTGGTAGGTCAGAAGCAAACCTTATTTTCTGAATCTATATGCCTTGAAACGATTTAATTTTCAAAGAAAATAAAGCACTTTGAGTGGGAACATCAGATTGCAATGTTCAATGAATCTGTATGGCATTCACATCAAAATTCATCCCAGTCAGGTCTACTCGCAAACAATACAAATCAATAAATTACCATTTTAATAAAAATCTCATTTAAAATGCAAAGTATATTTGTGAGACCCACTTTACACCTGCAAAGGGTACAAGTTTTCCAGAAAAAAGTACATGCAAAAACGCACAGATGAAAACAAAACACTACAGGCATTTGCAAATGAATTATAATGCATAAACGATGTTGAACCCAAAATAAATTTCTGGGTATGATAGCCTCACATGTATTTTTTTAAATGCTAAGACCTCAACCTCTCATAATTACCTAATTTCTGATGAATTGCATTACACTGAAAAGGAACAAAATGTAAATTAAATATGCCGTAGTGAAAATTTCTGTACTTTCATCACACTCTGTATCACCCTTCCAACTCCATTTTGTTGGCTAGGGCAAAAGCCATCTTTTAAAGATGCTCCCCTTAATGCCAAGTTTGAAGCACAGTGCAAATATGATGCTTACACTATTGAACGGGAGTGTTGCTACATACAGTTCTTAGGCAGAAAAAGGAGGCTAGGTCACAATTCTCCTAATGCATTCCAGGTGTCTTCCCTGTATCTCATTTTTATGGTTCATGTACAGCACCTTACAGCGGAGACAACTTGCATTGCCAGGCACAGCAAGAGCTCATAAAGCCTGCATAAGCCTCAACATTTATCTGATACTGGAAACAGCAGATCCAACATATCACACATTTACGTCATCAACTGCATTGCTAACAGAATCTGGAATTAAGATGGCACACGTGGTTACTGAGAGACAGCAATGTCTCCAGCAGTCAGATGCACAGGACTAATTAATTTCTAACCTGTCATAAAGATTTCTTAAATGTGGAATCCAAGAACCACCCGAACTAGCAGATTTGGACTTGCCTTTTTCTTTTATACTCTATAGTATGACAAACAGCAATGGGACATGGTCAGGTGGTTAAGTGAATTAAATGTTAGCATATTCCCTCTGAGATCACAGTAGGAGGCCTGACTGAAATGAGTTGTCAGGTCAGCTCCCCAATGGACGTTTTGTATCATAAAACCATCACCTGTAACTGAATACTGATATAAAAGGTAATATAGTCAGTTCCTGCTCTAGGGAAAACCAAGATTGACTTAGAAGTGAAAAGCATGCTTCCTCCTTATTGAAAAGGTGGTCTCTCTAGGTCACGTCAAGGTCACTTCTGAGGCTGCGTGCTAAGAGTTCTTGTGATGCCTGCATAATAACTTGCAGTGGAAAAAACATAAATAACAGGTTCGACTGCCAGTGCAGGCATTCCTCCAACCTTCACAAAATGCAAATACTCTGTCCTCTATCTAAAATATTACCTGTATATAGACATCACTGTGCGCTGTGCTGACAAATCTCAGCCAATGCACATACTACGATTATTAACAATTACAAAGCTATCATCAGAAACAATGTGGGGGTTTTGGTTTGTTTGTTTGGTTGGTTGTTTTTTTTTAATCTGATGAAAAACCTGATTTTTAAATACATTTGAAGTGTAAAAGTGATGTGAAATTTGGAACTATTAATGAAAAACATTACTAGCTATTATACTGCATCCTAAGCCAATTTAGGAAAGTAGCCCCCACCAATTTTAACTTAAGGTTCCAGTGACTATGCTCACGCGACTTTTGTCTTTTCTCCCAATGAACATCAGGAAGCTCAGGAAATCTTTTTGTATGCAACATCCCTGATCGACCATGTGTATCAAAAAGCATCAAAAAAAAAGAAATCACAACTCCAACTTCAAATATGGGAAATTCATTGTTCTCAGAAAATAGCTTAGAATAAATTCAACACTAAAAAAAAAAAAAAAAACCAACAAAAACGCCACAAAAAAACACACACAAAACCCAAAACCACTTAAAACCATAAGAATAGAGTAGGATAACATATAAATTGAAGCAAGTTGCCATTTACTTAGAGCTAGATCTAAAGAAAACAGAAAAGATGTTTAACTTTGTTGCACCTGTTGCTGTCTGTGAATTATTCACTCAGACCTAAAGATGAAATTAAAATGCCTGAGTTCTCATAGTGACACACACAATCATTTCCTGTTAAGCGAAAATATGTTCGCTGTGGAAGAATTGCTTTCTGTACAGAGGGTTAGTTTAATGTTTTGGCAATCGAGACAAAATATTCAAAGTGGCTATTGCTGTACTTGCAAAGAGGGTACCAATTATATTTTTAATGATGGACTTGGGTGTTTTTCTTTTCAAATTCATACACTGGCACCAAGAAGCCCAAACAACTGAGAGTCAAATTTTGATGTTGGTGTTCTATGGCTTCTTCAGCATTATGTAAAGAAAGAGAAAAGTAAAAAATATAATGCTAAAAGCCCCCCCCCACACACACCAAAAAAAGACCTCCCAAAATCCTGAGGACAAGCAGTTACATATTTTATTCAGCTATATTCCACAAAAATCAGCTACAGAAGATCTGAAAAGAGTGCATAAAATAACCCTAGGAAAAATAATAAAAAAACCTCCATAGGCTATAGAATATAAAGTATAAAAACCTAGTTCCACTGATGCCAAAGAAAAGGTTGGCTAGCAACATTCAGCAAGATCATGTTTCCACTGAAAGTTCTGATCACAATGCAAACTACAGGTGTATTTGAAAGGGCAGAATTCAGATTTTCATACATAAATCACAAGTGTTGACTTTGTGAACCAATTCTCACAGATGAGTCCCTAAAGCCACGCAGAACAAATGCACATCAAACCAAGGTCTGGATCTGGCTGTATTTCCTGAACTGTAGGACCAGCTTCAAAGCTATTTCTATTCAGAGAACCCACTGGGTTACTGAACCATTTTTTTCTTAACTGTGTTAAC
Source organism: Pelecanus crispus (assembly GCF_030463565.1). Classification (NCBI taxonomy): domain Eukaryota; kingdom Metazoa; phylum Chordata; class Aves; order Pelecaniformes; family Pelecanidae; genus Pelecanus; species Pelecanus crispus. The sequence continues at coordinate 8,093,997 of NC_134651.1, read as the reverse complement.
TTAGCTGCATTTTAAAGGACAGATGACAAAAAAAGCCACAAGGCATGAAAATCATTCTTCAGTTGAGTAATCTGCGACATCCTGGTTTATCAAATAAAATGTTGATTCTAGGAACAGATCTATTTACTTTGTAATCTCTTAAATAATTACTTTTGATACCTTTCAAATCAGTTCATAGACATGTAAATCAACTATTAAGAAGTAATTACCGTGAAATGAGAAAAAAAAGACCTAAAAGAGCATAAAAATGCTAGAGAACAGTCATAACTTCTTCGTAATAAACTAAGAAACCAGTAACTACTACAGAACATGCCATACAATTCAAACCCACTACAGAATGAGGGGATTACTTACAAAACACTTGCCTGAAGAAAGACGACCTTTTCCTCTGGTCACTATTCCAGAAAATACAAAATAACCAGCATGTACAGTACTGGTCTGTAATTATCCCTTTCAGAGTTGTTCAAGTGGGCAGTTCTGAAGATTAATGGCATGGGTTGCATTGCTTCACCTACTCCAGTGGCTGACGCTTTGAAAGAACCAAAAGGCAGATAGACCTGTTCTGGCAGGATGAGATTCTATATATTCACTCCTCATCTCTACTGAAAGCTCCTGTATCTTCCATTTTCTTTTTCACTTTCTCAGCCGTGTTGAAATCGAACAGTATGTGCTGGAAACACGTGAGATGAAAAAAGGCCCGGATAATTTGTCTGTCAATGGCTCTTTTGTGAAGTCCAAGCTCAAGTAACCTGAATGGCCAGCTCAATTAGCAGCTTGGGTAGACAAAAATGCCTATCTTTCCCAGAAAAGCAGAAAAAGCGCCAAGACCACTTGCAGAAGTATGGCTAGTGCATCTGCAGAAAGAGCAAATTTAAAAGGTTTAGATTTTATGATGGAAAGACAAAGTGCGTAAGTCTTTCCTATTGCCCTGCACACAAGCAGCTGATCAGCTGTGTGGATTCGGAGCTCTGAGGTACAGATTGAGGCAATGGATTTCTTTGCTCGGCTCTGCTTCAGAACAATTGCCTCACAGCAAAGCCATTTCACTTGACTTTGCACCATTTATCAGCACAGAGCACTCAGACAGTAAATTGGATGATTGCATTTACTACTCACTTTTTAAGGGCTTGATAAAATACAAAATTATGCTTGGGCTTCACACCTCTAAAATCCGACAAGAGCTTCAAAAGACTCCAGAATGAAATTTTTATGAGTCGGCCATCCTCCATTTTTGAATGGAAGCCACTTACTGTCTCACTCAATTTAAGCCTATTGTACTAAAAGGAAGAGACCTGCTATAAAGTGGTCAGCCCTTTCCCTCAGGAAACAGCAATTCATAATGGGAGCTGGACTACTTTTTCAAAGGATGCATTTAATATATGTAGTGAATGTGCAATTAAACACCCAATTGAGTACATGAATATTTAGAATTATTTTCCCAAGGGAAAATTAAGTGTTCGGTCTTACTGAAGGTAACAGGACTATGTACCCAGTCGAATAGCTAAGAATTCAGTGTTTGATTCAGCAGCAGGACTTCAGGAACTCCTGTGTCAATCCAGACAAGAAAGAGAGAATAAGGACTAGAGCTGGGAATACAAGTATGTCTGCAAAACGGCAATGACTTTTCAAAACATTAAGGTGAAATTCTGTGGCATCAGAAATGCAGAATAATCGATATCTACTTTTGCTCATTAACTTATATGTCCCCTCGTTTACTCTGCTAATTGCATATTTCTCCTTCCATTCAAACAAATCCAGGGGTTTGTAATCGAAAAGGAAATGAGTAATAACCAAAAGTCCTTTTACTGATGCAACCAAAAAGTTAATTACTTGAAAATATTGACAAGCTGTGCTACAATTCCAGACATCAATTGCTTTTCTCCTACCCCACCCCTTATACATTCTTCTTACCACTTAGAAAAGCAAATTACTTTCTGCCATTTATACTGTATAAAGAAGGAATCCTCACTCTACTTTTATTTACTGCAGCGCACTTGACTAAAGGGATAAGAGCAAATTTTTGCCAACTATTTCATATTCATCTGGACAGATACAGATTGGATTTATAAGTGCACTGGCATTGTTTCACTTTTAGGTGGTACAGGTCACAGTACATCATCCTTCAAATGCTGGATTAAGTATGAGGTAAACTGACACGCTCAGTTTAAATTATTCTGGGTAGTAACTGCCTTCTCGGATCTGAACAATAGACCTCAGGGTGATTTGGTTCCAATCAGCAATACAAAAACACTCTTTTAACTTTTTTTTAGTCATCAGCTATAGATTTCTCAATCAGTATCATTTCTCAATTTTGTTTCCCATAGTACTTCACACAAAGGGGGGCGGGGGGGGGGGGGAATGTATCACAATACATATTTTAATTTTTTTAAAGATATGTTTCAAACTAAGTTTACCAATAAAAATTTTAAAAATGACTTCAGGATGAAGCATTAAGTGATAAATCTGTGCAGAGACTTGGTTTTTTAACTCAGGTATGTGTACTCAATGGGCTGGGGGTGGATTTCTCAGTCACCCCAACACAGAACAGATTTATGATTTCGAGGCAGGGTGTCTCCAGGCTTCTCTAATCAGCTATTACGGCTCGTTCCTTCTGTTCAAAGGGACAAGAAAGCATTGTTATCAGTCAAAGCAGGAGGAATAGAGCTGAGAAGTATGTCTACCAACCTCTTAAATGTGATACACTTTCAGATTAAGGAAGACCCAGGGTCTTTCTTCAAAACAAAGATAAATTTTCTTGGTAATCACTGAAGAGCAATATAGCTTATGCATCATTCCATGAATCATGAAATCAGGAAGGGGTAAGTATGTGACTAGAAGAATCATTCAAAACACAGGACTGATGGCAGTATGAAACATCAACTACATAAACAGTTTTTTTGGTACAGACTATTGTCCAGTAAATTTTTTTGAAGGCCTTGATAAAGAATTTTTTTACATAGGAAGTAGAGAAAGAAATTAAAAGGAAGACTTCTTCAGACTGGATTATATCTAACAGATTTAACAGCTGAACTCAGCTTAGATTATTCAAGAGGAACTCTCAGGATTTTGGGAATCGAGATGAGATTTTAAAAGGATGATAAGTTAGAGAAAACCTGAGAAACAGGATGCTATTCAAGTGGATGTTACTAGATGATCCCAGATCTCCAGGGCTAGTTTTATATGCTTCTATCACTTTCATCCATACTACCTATACCTATGGCTCAAATTTTCAAGAAGGGCTTTAGGAGGGGATATAATATCATTAAAAATCCCACAGCACTCACATGGGAAATGGCTATATAAAGACTTTAGGCGCCTTTGGAAAAAAAATCCATCCTACAAAAAAAAACCCTCCAAAACCCAGTGTCCTTAATAATGAAATGTATATAAGGTGTTGAAGTTCCCTAAAAACCATTTTGTTCAATATGGTTTATATATAAATTTATATGCACACTCTGTATATATATATATTTATATGTATACACATATACACACACATATATGTGTGTATATGTAGGGAGGGAGGAAGGGATGGAAGGAGAGAGAACGACTCCTAGTTAAATGGAGATTTAAATGGAATCTTCACAGTTATACATACTGGCCATAAAAAGTACCAGAGGGAAAGGAATAAACAATGTAGACAGTAGAAAAGTAAAGTGACTTTTTCCAAAGTAAACTTATTTAAAACTAACACAGTTATTAAATAGAAGCCTTTTTGCAAATTGCCTTTATTCTGGGAATCTTTAATATTTTCCATTTAGTAAATCCTTACCCATAAGTGCCTGCCAATAACCTCTGCATAAACATGCAAGCATCCACATTTCTAAACTTCATGACAGTTAAAAAGCAATTTTATGAATATTTATAAAGGCAGTACATTATTAAAATAAATATAGATATTTACACATTAGAACTTCATCTTCTTTTAATGGATGTGGAAAAAATGTTAATATGTGAACATTTTAAAGATGAAGTGGCTTGGCCTTCAGAGCTTTTGTTACTCTATTAAAAGTTAATTTAGGACAGAAATTATAGCTTTTTCTTGAATTCCAAACCCTAAAAATTAAATCATGATCAAGACTTACAACATTTTTCAAAAAATTAATCTGGCGATGGTATTTCCACAGACTGGATACTGAAACTACTGTGCAGTTCTCCCTGAAAAAAAAGCCGCCTCTGGCCTCTTTTATGTGCTCACAGTGGTGACATACACTCAGATGAGTTTTAGGGCAGAGGAGCTGGGCACTAGTGAGGTGGTTTCATCAATCTTTCTGTCACCACACATTTTATACTATTAGAATACGTTTCTTGTCTACAAACACAGCAGGCCACTCAAATAGTTCTTTCTCAAGAAGGTGTTCTACATCACAGAAGTGATTTGCCTAATCACTAGTAATAAATTTCATCATCTTTCCCCACATTTATAGATCCTCCTGATTCAAGGACATCAGGAGTCTGCTCTGACCTCCTGTATGTAACTGGCTACTGAAGTTCACCAGTGATCCCAATAACCTGAGTTCCACCAAAAAAACCAAATTTTCCTTCTCGACAGAACACCAGAAGGCAGTCACTTTCAATCTGAACGCACGAGGAAGCAAGTATTCTACCTTTTTTATGGTGGTTAATTCCAGAAGTTGTGCTTCACTTCTGTTCTACAGTTGTCTCGTTTCAGCTTTCTCCTTAAGAAAGTTTTTCTTCTTCCTTAATCCAGTCTCCTCTTTAGTCAGAAACAATCCAGCTCTTAGAATTGTCTCAGACAGGTCACAAGATCCCTTTAGGAGAGCCACAGTAGTTTAACATTTTTCCTTCTGTCAGTTATTCAGCACCGTGAATTATTCTGGCTAAAGAGACAGAGATTACTAGCATCATGGCGATGCCAAGTTAATGCCTCATATGAGTACTCCCTGTATGCTTCACTCCTCAGCCCACTGGCTTAGTTTGTGTTGCTATAGGAAATTGTCACCCCAGGTGACAGTAAATTCCTAATTCCCAGGTGACAGTAGTAAATTGCTAAACCTTTCCATTACAATTGAAGCCATACTAGAACTTGCTCCAGCCCTTGAATCGTATCTACCATTCATTTCTCCCACTTTTAATATTAATTTTATAATAGACTACAGAGCCTTGCTCCCTTACTGATCTTAATAGTGCCATATCCATGGTAACATACCTTTCTAAACCTCCATTCTGCTCTGATTTATATATACATTAATACACATCCCTTTTTCATCTGTTCTTTTTATCACAGCAATGCAAGCTCTACCTGGTTTGTTTTGGTTTGGTTTGGTTTTTTTCCCCCAGAGTCAATGCTCTTTTTGATACTTTACCCTGCTGTAAAGGTAGGGTCCATGTTCTTTCTTTTTATACGTATAACTTATCACGTGGCTGCAGTAACATATCCTTTATTTGAAAAGGTCCAGCTTAAGGGATCGAGATGTGTCTGCGTGGCTCTGCTGATACTCTAGGAAATGTGCCCACTGCCATAATTGCTGCACCTCTTGCCCCGATCAGATACTATGTTCTGTTTCAGTGGAACAGAAATACAACACTCCCAGTGAAATCTGAAAATCATATTCAATTACAAAAATAACTTAAGGTCAACTTTCTACAAATCTTGTTCTCACAAAGCAGCTTAAATTTATGAACATTACCAAATCTAATCAGAATTACTCACATTAAAGATTCAACTGCATATTCTAACAACATACTAATTTCAGGCTTTTCCGTGTACTCCAAATTCCCTGTATATTCCAATTCCCAGTCACTCCACACTCTAAACCCTGTCTATTGTTTCCAGTGTGTCTGAAGATATGAGAGCTGGGCCCAGCCTGAAAGACTGAAACTAGAAGCTCCGAATTATTTTCAACCTTGATCCTCCCCCAAATTTTGTACCCTATCCAATCTCCATAAAATACCAAACTAAACCTCTAGAGCAAAAATATTGTCAGGAATACAATTATTTTTCCAAGTATTAATATTTCCATCACTTGGGTTTATTTCTATAAATTATCCCCTTGTACATCAAGCTGTTTTCTACCAGCACATACTTCTTTCTGTTAATGTGATGTAAAGACTAAAGAAATATCTTTCAGTTTTCATGGTGAGTTTTCTGCCAGCAGCAGGTTATTATTTCTTTCAGGCTTATTCCAATGGACTCAGTATGGAAAGAATGAACAACCGAGATTAAAAAAAAAAAGGGCAAATTAAAAACACAAAAGGAAAAACACATGAAAACCAGCAGTTGATGATGGCAGTAAAAGAGAGAGAGGCAAAAAGCATATCCATGCGAGGGAAAATGCAAAGGTGAAAAATAGAGACATGATTAGAAACTCTGTTATGAAGATGAAACCTCGGTGCAGGATCTATAAAAATCCAGAGTGAGATATTTGTATAATATGAAGTAATGAGAAATTAAAGAACATTAAAATGTGAAAAATACAACTTAAATATAGAAATTAGAAAGAGAACCGGTAAAAAATAATATATATATATATATATATATATATAGCGCGACAGCTCTGTTATGAACTAGTGTTCTGTTTTAATGTGATGTAAAACCAAGCACGTGGAAGACAGAGATAAGGAAAATATAGGCAGAGGGAAGTATCTGCAGAAACAGAAATGTGAGACTCAATAAGTATAGAAACATAAACATTAGGGGGGAAAAAAGATACAAAAAGTGGATTCAGTGGTGAGATACTGGGCCCATTTAAACCAGCAGAACTTGCTGTTTAGGGCAATCTTTCTCTTTCACTTCAAATATTCTTTATGAAAGAAGAATCTATTCCTGATATCTTCCAAAATATTTTCTCACACTTTTAATAGCTTACAATTATTTCACAGCCAAAGTGACACAATTTATATTCTTTAAAAAAAAAAAAGTTTACAACCTCAAAAAGAAGAAATAACAAATAAAGGGCAAACTTCCTACCTGCGTGAGCAGAACACAAAAAGTAGGTTTGGGGAGTTGTATTTTTAGCTCAGATGCCAAGCATGCATTCAAAGCCAATCTCCTGATCATACCACCCTTTGGTTCATATTGTGTCACAGACTCCGAATGTGCAAACCGGATTTCTTTGGAATAGCAGATGAGCACCAGAAGTGTGGCTAACACACTTCAGCCACCACTTAGCATTTACTTCTGGGGACCAGACTACAGCCAACCCAAACTAAAGTTCCTGAGATGCACCCTGTCCTCAGCACCAATTGTTTTGCCCTACTCCTACAGAATTATAGAATAGTTTAGGTTGGAAAGGACCTTTAAGATCATCCAGTCCAACCATTAACCCAACATTACCAAGTCCACCACTAAACCAGTTAAGGGGAGAGTAATAATTTCATGTTTCTTGGCTTGGTGGCTGGATTATTTTTTAATGAAAGTAAAAACTAGGAATCATTAAGGTTGGAAAGGACCTCTAAGATCATCAGTCCAACCATCAGCCCTACACCACCATGCCCACTAAACCATGTCCCAAAGTGCCACATCTACCCGTTTTTTGAACACCTCCAGGGATGGGGACTCCACCACCTCTCTGGGCAGCCTGTTCCAATGCTTGACTACCCTTTCCATGAAGAAATTTCTCCTAATATCCAATCTAAACCTCCCCTGGCACAGCTTAAGCCCATTTCCTCTTGTCCTATCGCTAACTACTTGGGAGAAGAGACCAACACCCACCTCACTACACCCTCCTTTCTCAGGTAGTTGTAGAGAGCAATAAGGTCTCCCCTCAGCCTCCTCTTCTCTAGACTGCATTACTTGCTAGTTTAGACACAGTAAGTGCTTACAGGAACACAAATTAAATTGATAAATAGTCCATCTCATAGATACTTTAGACAGCACTATTACAGCAAACTTTGCATCTTTATTAAATTCCTACTTTATAAGCCCCAATTGCTATTTCATTGTTTTTGTCAGTTAGCAGTGAAAGGCAGTATAAGATCCATTGGTGGAAATGATGCACAACAGCCAAGTTCCAACAATGATAACTGACCTTTCACAGGCGTAATTAGATTGCATCTAAATAATTTAAATAAACAGCTAAAGCTACTCAGCTGAAAATGGCATTTTTGTTGAGACAAATACTATTCCTATAGAAAAAAAATACTAAGTGGTTATATTCTGAACCTGTGTTGTGGTCCCAATTGTGCTTTCTACGGCCGACAGAGCAGATCCTGATTCTCTTAATTATAAGATCTGGAAGTCACTGTTCTTTTATAATTGCTTTTGTGAATTAGGAATGAATTGTTTAAATATTTATTGGGCTAGTGTATTTTCTGAAAGGCAAAACAGCATTTTTGTTTATAAAATATTTGCAATAGAAGGCAGTTACTTGACATATAGAGTTTAAATATGGTTTGTATGTTGAGTCTCTTACGCCTAATGTACAAGTGGACTAGTGAGCTCCATCTCTGCGCTCTCTGCCAGTGCTGGAGTTGGAGGGGAAAGAACGGGCACGCTCATGTACACCCCTCCCCACACAGAGCTGCAAACAAAGAAGAAGGAAGGAGGGAGGGAGTGGAAGAAAAACATGGTTCTCATTCTGAACTGGTGGTAACCTATCCATAGACCAGTAAATCCTAGTGATTTTACAGGAGTGACTGACCATTAACGGCAGGGGGGATAAATGCCTATCTGTGTATCTCAGGGCAGTCCGCTTACACATTTTACACAGCAGAAAACACCGCTGAAGCTAATGCTCTTTTCTACGTCTCAGTCCCTTTCTTCCCTCTGAGGTGGTAAGGGTGGCAGAAAGAACCAAGGTGGCATAGGCAAATTCTCCACAGAGCAAGGCTATATTACACCATGATGAAATGAAGTTACGATGTCATTTCTAAAACAAATCCATGAACAATAGCGTTAGTCTTCCTGTAATGTAGGCTACTGGTTCCTACCTCGCAATCTCAGTGCTGGCAGCAGCACATCCGCAGCAAGGCCCAACGTGCCAAGCTTTGGGCATAGCCCAGTGGGACTGGAAAGACCGGCAGAAGCCTGAATTCGGGTGAGCTCGTACCATGCTCTGCCTCCTCGCCCAGCATGCTCACACAACAGCCAGCAGGCCAAGTACTACGTGCAATTGTGCGGAAACAAGAGACCAGTGCAGCGTTACACGTACATTTTTAGCAGACACAGATCCAACTATTCTTGATCTCAGTTGCCTTCCTCCCACCCCCACCATGATTTTTTATTTCTTTTAGGGATTTCTTTATTTGCCAAAAGACTTATTGTACACACGGAGAAAATATGGCATACTACTGGGGCACTGTAAGATCTGCAGCAAAATAAATAACTGTAACATGTAAAAGGCATCACAGATCCAAGTGGCTAGCATTAAGGAAAAATCTGAATGCCAGTAAATCCTGACTTACTGGGATAGAATGGAAAGGTCCTTGTTTTGGTATTTTGAAACTGAAAAAAAACAAATAACTAATTCAGCTAAAGCGCAACAAGCATTTGACTAACCTTATAAAGCAAAGGTGATTGTCCTAGCTTCAAAAGTGCAATTTTTTTGGTCACATTTGTAATGGCTTGAATCCGGATCAAGTCTTCTGCGGTCCCATACTGTACATCAACAAGTTCTGCCTGCAAAGAGAAGACAAAGTTCAGGCAATACCTATAACCGTGCATCATTGAGGGTGCTCCTTCCACAGAAACAAAATTGTTTGCATACGTACAAGCACCTGAGCAAAGATCTGCAATTACCCTACCCCCACTTCCTAATCAGGAATACCTGTAATAACGAAGAGCTTCAGAATTCGATCTGACAGATAAATTTATATCTTTGCAGTTTTCATTCATAATTCATCAGCTGTGATAAAAACCCAATTTTTTTTTTTTGACAGTAGTTATAATAAGTGGTGCTGATTCTGATGAGAATTTCCCCTCGTTAGCTACAGGAATGTATTTAAAACCATGTGAGGGATACTAACTCACTTCTGTTAATTTTCTTAAAAGGAATTAGAGTCTTGTAAAGCATTTCAGAAAATGTGAGTGAATGATTATACTGGTCACTTATGAAAATATACAGATAATACATACTCTACAAATACAGTTTTATTATGTGGTCTCATATGATTCCTCAGCAGCCTACCGTAACTACTGAGGTATTTTCTTATAATCCATCAGTTACCCAAGCATCATAGTCAAATAACAATAGTGATAACAGACTACACCACTCTGACACGTAAACTTTTCAATTAATTTTTAAAATTATTTAGAATCACTTCCAATTAAACTGAAAGTGTTTAGAACATGAAGATTTTCAGTTCTTCAGTTAGGACACTGCAAGAATGTATTAAAGGTCTAAGTTATTAAATGTCAAGCATTGGCAGTGATGGAGAAATACTTCAAGATGTGTTTTCAAGGATTTTTTTTTTTTTTTATTATATATATAATTTAAGAGTGACCAAGGGCATTTTTCTCATACACTTATAGCAATAAATTCTGGTGAATACCAAGTATGAGGATAATCAGTCTTGTACATTATTATGTTAGAATGTTATGAAGCTCTCAGGACACCATTGAGGACATTCTGGAACCTCTAAATCCCTACACAGTGCTCACATAAAACACAAATACAAGAAGACACAAGAATATTACATGAGTGTTTAAAAATTAAAATAAGAGGAGCAGTACAAGATGGAAAAGTTTCTCTTTCAGTTCAGTTTTGGTAACTTAAGTATGGATTCATTGCCAAAGGCAACAGTTCTGATTTTGGGCATCTCTACACAAACTGTTTAAATTCTAGCAACAATTGTTCTGGGTATGTAGGATGTGTGAAATTTTACTAGATACCTGAACACAGGTATTTTGGGAAAGTATTTACCATTATACAACTGTATCTGAATATTATGTCTGAGTTTGCACCTCAATATTTAAGTTGAAATAATAAAAAAAATTACCAGGGTTCCTGTCTTCTTAAATGTATTCTTTTAATTTTCAAGTTAACAAGTTTCTAAGTCTGTAAGATGTCATCAGTGCTGTATAAACTAAGTATTTAGAAAGGTCACCCAAAGTTATAAAACAGTTTTGGAACAAGCAGACATCAAATTTAAAACCAAATACTGAAACACAGGAACAGAAAATCTTGCACTTCATACAGTTTCTTCTGAAATATGTGGGGCTTTTAATATCTAAAGAACTTGAAAGCTATTTCATAAGAAAATTCAAATCATGACTACAGGCTGAAATCCAATATAAATTTTTTCCTGTGTGATCATCGTACTTGGAAAGTATGATAAAATCAAGTGAAAAAGTTTTTATACTAGCAGAAGCTATTTTTTATTTTACCTAATCTGATGCCTCTGGTTATAAAGAGTTCACCTCAAATGAGGAAAGGGTATTAACCAGTGTACTTCCTTGAAGTTCACACAAATTTTACCTCATTCTGTAGATCTCAGCTTTATTTTAATTTGCACCTACAGACGTGTCAATAGATACAGTTCAGTGCAATAATTATTAGAGTCTCAAAAGTCTTACGGGTTGAGACATTATACCTAGGCTGATTTCTGGGGAGACCTCTAATCTAATTCCTTTGGACCCAATGCCTTTCCCACTTACCCTCAAGCCAACCAAAAATCAGAGCTTTCATCATTCGTATGAGAGAAACTACACTGAATTTTCCTGAGGCAAAATCAATACACAAAGATGTAACATAATGAAGTATCAAACCATTTGCTTCTACAGTACGCCTGTGTGAAAATGAGATCCCTGCCCATCTACATTCATGTGCTTCTTTTCACATCATTTTTGCTAGCTACTCCTCCAGGGTGCTATCCACCGCTCTGTAAACAACAAAACTACATGTTTGCACAATTATTAATGCATTTAGCAACTGCCCTTGGATGTTCTTAGTTAATTTATGGATGCAAACTGCATCTTCAAGAGCTGCTCACCAGTCTTTCCCAGGCAACATATGAGCTCAACAAGAGCAGGCTGAATAAAAGGCCCTACAAAAGCACAGCTCATATTTTTTAATTATGTGAGAACCAGAACCTGACTCCCTGCTGCCCCAAACACTCTGCAAACCATGTTCTTTGCTCCAAATGTTAAAAGTAAGCCCCAATGCCAAAGCTATTAAATACATTCATACATTAGGCGTACATGTAAGAAGTCATTACATAATGAAAAAGCAGCTGGGTATAATATAACAAAGAGTTACATGTGCTTTCATTACACATCTTCCACAGGAAGGGTATGGCAAAGCTCAATATATTAGAAGTTTTCCTTTTGCACTTGTCTGAAAATAAATACGACCTAAGCCTCTTGTTACTGTCCAACTTTAGGGGTACTTGCACACTTATATTTCACTGTAATTTCGAAGTGGTTCTCTTCTCATCACGTATGTTTGACCCTTAATTTTACCTTTTTGGGAAACACAGGTAAAAATATTGCACATGTCTACCGAAGTTATCACATCCTGGTAACATCACATATAGCCTACCAGCTGGAGGTTTGCACAGCTAATCTCAGATCTAACTTCAGTTAAAACAACAAAAAAACGGAATAAAATCTTCTCTTGAGCAAAACTACACATGGCTCCTCCCCTCCCAAACGAAGTCAATAACCCACTGAAGAGTTTAGCACAAAGTCATAACATTTTGGCAGTACAGGCCAGAAACTAACAGGTAAATATTAAATTATAAAAATAGTTTTAAAAATTATTCCTACCCCTTCCTTTCTTCCACACTGTAATACGTTAGTAAAATTTGTAAAATATTTTGCACTACCTAATAACACCATCTCATCAAATACAGTATAGCCACACTAGCTCAGAGTAGTCAGTTTTGTTTTTATTTAATACACTGGGGCTCAACTACTTGGACCCTTCTAGCATAAAATAAAATATTGAAAAAGTACACCTTTAAAATAACGTTAAAGAATCGTATTGAATCCAAAGAGTGCTACCCACTCAATAATCCACTGAGAAATTAACAGTCCATTTATGTTACATGAAGTCCTGTTTTAGCCACAACATTCCTAACACCTCCAAAAAGGAATAAAGATTAAATTTTCTATTCTTTCTTTTTTCTTTTTTAGAAATGCTTACAACATGGCATAATCCTCATTATACACATTCTAAATTTTAAATTAGCAAAATACCCCACCCACAACTACCCATATTTGATAAACTGTTTTCCTTTGGTAGGATAATTCTGTTCAAAAACAAAAGAGAACTCATCCTTTTATCAGGTACCAAAAAAGAGCACTTGTGTAGTTGGTTTAGATATGCAAGGGTAAATCCTCTTACCCTAAAACTGGGAAACTGCTAAAGAATGAGTTGTTTTATCCATTTGAATTAGGTACTTACTCTTCAAATTGTTTCATGCTATGCTGTTTGAAAGATATGACTATTTAGGAACAAATTGCGATGTGCAATATGGAGTTCAGTAGTATTCCCCCATGCATGAAATGAAGTAGGGGTAGGTAATAAAACAAACATTTTTAGAAAAAGTAATTATTTTATGTTAGACTTATTATTACTTTCTAAGTCCCAAGATGATGCTCAATGAGTTGCAAACGTTCTACCTTAGAAACTATGATAAAATCCCCCCAAAACAGAAAAGACAAGGACTCTGAAAATGCCATAATCAAGACAGTCAAGGATCTTTTCCCAATTTCTTCTACTTATCCCCAAAATGAAAGAGAATAAAAAAAGCATACTTCATTCAGTTGTGGATGAAAGAGAGTAAGACAGGTCTTGGCAAGGAAAATCATGAGTAACTGTACAGGTGGCAGCTGGGGTCTTGAAGATGCTGGATACTCTTTTAAAACTTTGCTTTCTTTGCAAATACTGAGGCATTTAAAAAAAAGGATAAGTTAAATAGCTCAAAAATAATAACAGAAATATGTTTGTCATCTCATGTTGTTACCATTCAGTCCACTTCAATGAGGAAAGGAATTTAATAACAGCATCATACATCTGCATCCAATATAGTGGTTAAGACGCAGATTTTGGCTTATTTGCCAGGGGCACACAAGACAGGAAGAAGCTTAAGGGAAAAACCCACAGGAAGAAAAAAACCCCTCAAAGCCAGTATGCCCCGGCAGGGATGTTTCTCACAACCACCAAAATGCAGATGGAGTAGGTGCAGATAAGAAGGTAGCTCTTAAATGCATCTGCTCTAGCTATCCAGGGTGGGAATCCCAGGGTAGAAAAGCACCTCACCTAAGCAAATAGGTCTTTAAGAGAATACATTATGGTCAGTACTGAGCAATCTCAAAGAAATCTTATCTGAAAGGTGTAAACTTGTGCAGAAAACAAAACCAAAAGTAGCATACAGAATGGCTGTGGTGAAAAATCGTCTCTTCTTAATGTTACCTGTTGTTAGTGCCACAGTTCAGTAACCTCAAATTATGAATATATTTTATCAAATACCAACCTGTTGACTCATATCAATGAACAGCTTCTACACAAACTATTTAGGAGGGCAGGACCGTAGAAGCTGCAGCTATGGCAATGACTGATACTCAGTAGCACAGTCAAGCTCATTCCTGCCAGTTCTGACCTACCCACCAAAAGTGTCAGAAAGGGATGACTTAAAGAAACTCTAGTATTGAAGAAAACTAAATATTAAATGCTATATACACAATATATTTAGGATTGTTTATTCCTCAGAGTTAAGACAATTTCTCCAAAAAACACGTATGTAATTCTAGAAGTATCAACCCCTCAAGTTCTGTGACTGTTCAGGCTTACTATATCCCCTTCTTTCATTCACGACAATGCCCTTTATTTGTCCTTCAACATTCAGCAACTATTTTCAGGTTGTTCACAAAATAGAGGTAACAGAAACATCCAACACATGATCAATCACAAGTAAATAACCTTGAACTAGTCATCCTGTCTAAAGTAAAAACTCCAAAATATATTTGCAAATTGTATCTGAGAAGACGGCCGTCTGCAATCAGGACATGAGGCTAACTTTAATTAAACACTTCATTATAATTTATTTGCACAGCTCTGAAATTGAGGCTGAAGGCAGCATTCAGCAGAGCATAAAAGTAAACTCAAGCTGGCTGTAGATCAAAGCTGGACATCAACAAACGCGAAGAAAGCTGCACACATAAAACTAGCTCTTCTCTAAAATTAGAGAAAAGGAAGAAAGAAACGGGGAGATAACGGAGCTGTGCCCAAGTATGCAAAAATCATTCGTTGGTGTAAACTCTGCTACTCTTTCTGACAGGAGCTGCTGCTCCCACATTTCAGCCAACAGCGTCCCTCCGATAATCAGGGAACCACAGCTGTCTCCCTGTGATTGCTACCACCCAAGCCTCCTTCCTCATCTTACTGAGCATGCCAGAGACAAAATAAACAGCCACAGCCATCTTTTATATACTTATTGTATTTCTATAGAAATGTTAATATTCAGAGTTATCTTTCAAACTTTGTCCTTCACTTGGTTCCAGGCAAAAAGAGAGAGAGAGAGACCTTCTGTGTTTGTGGGTTTTGTGGCATGCATCTGATGACTGCCTCTAGTTCAACTGAAGTGCTGGAGGTTGAATTAAGAAAGTAATGTGCCTAGCTATTGATTTCTTTTACAGTAATGGCACTCGGTACGAGTAGGATCAGTTGGTCTGTTCCTTCATGGTTAGGACTCGCTGAAGCCAAGCGCAAGTGCAGTAAGTTTTATTTTCTGTTTTATGTCGCTAGGCTCAGCATTATCACAAGAGGGAAAGACCTCAGAAAGCATGACCAAGGGTATAACTCAACATTTACAAAAATAAAGACAAGTCTGACACAAGACAGAAACAAATCAGGAAATAATTTGAGGCAGATGACCGATTTTTCAGAGCAGAGCTCTTGGGGATATGGGGGGGATGTCACATGAAAGAGTAATTTCTTATAGAGATGCTTTTGCTATAAAACAAAACTTCCTTTCTTTCAAAGTCAGTTTTCATGCAAACACCATACTCCAGTGTTTAGAATAATTTCAAAATAACACTATCTTTGAAATCCCCTGGCAAGCTTTCCACTCTCTATTTACTTTATGAAAAATTTGGTATAAGACCTCAAAATGCAAGCACGCTGTCTTCTGGTAGCAAATACTACTTACAATGTTTTGTGTGTCTTATGACACTTGGACATTCCCAAACTGTCTGGGAAAGCTTGTAGATAAATTTGAGGTACTTACACAGAAATGCCTCTGTGAAATCCTGCGAGTGACTAAACTGTAAATTTGAAAGTAAATTCCCCTACTATCTTGGCCAAATTTGGACACTACTTATCCAGACTCTATTTCTAGTAGCACAGGATTCCCTATCCTTGAGCTTCTTTTTACATCTTATTTAGAAAACTGGAATGAGAAAATTAATCTTACATCTTGAAAAATAACAACCTAATGTATTTCCAAGCAACTGCCTGAGGGAAGCAAAAAAAGAGATGATTTGTGTAATTTGAACATGCTGTCTGAGCCCAAAAAAAGCAAATCATTACCTATCTGGATTAACTGAAGCTGATTTTGCTCCATTACAATACTAACAGATGCACCTGACCCACAGTGTCTGGGCAGATTTAAATCACAGAACTTCAGTATTGTTCCACATAGCAAGATACATGGGGGGAGGGGTCATTAAATAACTAGCTGGTCATTAAAAATCTAGCTTCTACCTGCAAGCATTTACTCTTCTTGAAACAAGATTCATGATATCTTTTCTTTATATACTTTACCTCAATATTCCTACTCATACAAATAAAATTCCAGAGTAATTCAATATGACTCACAGTGTCAGCTTACAGTCAAGAAGGATTTGGTGTCTAGTTTTTATTACATAAAATTGCACACTGCATTACAATGGCAGCTAAAACTGTAATTTGTACTAAAACAGGAAGAAAAAAAAAAAAGATGTCCCTTAACCTCAGTTTGATAGAGTTTGGCCTTGCAGACCGAATTCAGTCACAGACACATTTTACACGCTCTCTCTTCCCCCTCGTCCTATCTTCCAGCTAACACAGCTCCATTCCAGGCAGGGCTCTACTGAAGCTTCTCCTATAGGTTGCTTTTGCTGTTCCACTATCATTTCCAGAAAGACACTGAGGTTTAGCTTGCTTGCTTTTTACAGCTTATAGCAGGGTTTTTTTCTACTAACTCCCAGGGAGACTGAATTAAGATTGAAGCCTTTTTATAGCCTACAGAAAAGAACCTCTTCTGTGTTTTATGGTTGCAGAGCCCCAGATAAATCTGAGCTGACACAGCACAGTTCCCTGTTGATAATGCTCATCCTGTCAACCCCTCCCTTTATATCTATTTTCAACTTTATTTTTCCTTCTTTTAATTCATTCCTACCTCCCCCCCCGTCCTAAATCACATTCTTCCAAGTTTCCCTTAAGTAGAAGGCAAAACTAATACTCAAGTATACCTTCTTAATTCACAATATCCAGTGAGATATCCAATCAACAAACCTAGTTTTCTCATCTTTTCTAATTATATTTCAATACAAATCTAGTTTTCCAGGTATTCTGAAATAAAACATTCTTATTTTCAGTCATATTACATAGATATTTATTTATTTTATAGCCTCTAGGAACATTGCTTTGGTTATAAAACACTAAAGGGCACGATATCATTTGAGGCCTAAAATCCTACCAGAAATTTTATTATTTTAAACTTTCATTAAGTGATGCTGATTATTTGTCATCTCACAAAGCTCAGTAGTGACAAAATTTTAAATTGTAATGATTATTTCTTATCTGTATTAAATATTATTTATATCCTCTTCTTCATAAGATTTAACTGCAAAGATATTTAGTCACATTAGTCTTTAAAGCATATAGTCACATTGATAACACATTCCTAAGCAAAGCAGAAAGAGTAATGTGTATTTGCCAGCTTACTTGGTTTAGCTTATTCAGTGGTAATTATTCATGCAAATATACATTTACAAATTACACAGACTAAGGATAAACAAACCAAACAGACTTCTTCAGCTGTAATGTGACATCTTAAAAATTAAATCATAAGCTACATATGTACATAGTAAATTATAATGGTGTGATTGAAACCTGGCTTTAAAATTTTCAGTGAAATTACTGTTTGCCAGAATCCAGTGCTGCTATGTCAGAACTCAACAAATTCTCAAGGCCAGACTGCAGTGACGTGGAGGTTTTATTAGCTACTCTCAAACACAAAGAATGAAAGTCAAACATCCAGAGGCTGCAGACTGTCCTCCTTCAGTGGCCTTTTTATCATACATCAAATAAAAACCAGGCATTCCCTCCTAGGGTAGCTACAACTGTTAAGTCTTTGGAGAAGATGCTGGCACCTTACAGAAGGTGCCTGGAAGTGCTTTATATACAAAGAGGTTCTGCAGCCTGCAGCAGAAACTGCCATCTAGACTGCTACTGTAGGGAAGGATCCATGCAAGTGTTCAAACAATGGGCAGACGTGGCACTTTGGGACATGGTTTAGTGGGCATGGTGGTGTTGGGCTGATGATCAGAATGATGATCTTAGAGATCCTTTCCAGCTTAATGATTCCTAGTTTTTACTTTCATTATAAATAATCCAGCCACCAAGCCAGGAAACATGAAATTATGACTCTACCTTTAATTGGTTTAGTGGTGGACCTGGTACTGTTAGGTTAATGGTTGGACTGGATGATCTTAAAGGTCTTTTCCAACCTAAACGATTCTATAATTCTATGATTCTATCTCAGCTGGGCACGAGAGGCTACCAAACGGCACTGGGCACACTCCCCTTCACCTTTTCGTAGGCTCAAAGTGAAACACGAAACACGGTGAAACCCGAGTTTGCACCTACACATCCAGAGAAGGAAAGTAATCTCCTGTCTGAAATGACAGGTCATAAGAACAATGTCCTGTAAATGCAAACACTCTATCAAAGACAGAATATGTGTGTCAACTGCACTGAACCATTACATGGAAGTGCTTTTGATTCTTTGCAAGTAAAAATGAAATATTTTATTTTATAACTATAATACATTTGGTATCTTAATTTCCTAGACAGTAGCATTTCAACTTTGTTAGACTGTTTCATTTTTAGAGTTAGTCTGGCTGAGTTAAAACAAAAATATCTAGGAAAATAGCCTTACAACTTTCAGGTTTCCAAGTTCTGCCACAATTCTGAACACATTTTGAAACAGTGTAATTTTCATAGGATGAGAAGCCTATTTCCCAGTCAACTCTCATACTAGTGCACGCATAGCGTACTGAAATATATAGGCTTGCTACGCAAACACACAAAACCTAAGTTGCTGTTACTGTAAGTCCATAGATGCAGAAAGATAAAATAGACATCTACCTCAAAGATGCAGATAATCATGCGTATGTACAAGAGGAGGTCATCTACTGCATCAGAAGAACACTTGAACTTTCAGAAATGTCAGTGAGGACTCTATTTTCCAGAACATAATAAATGCTCTTTCACAGAGTACTTATAGCCCTTGCTTGGCCAAACATCACGCACTTGAACATAATCAGAGAGATGCCCAACCATGCAGTGCTGTAAACACAAATCTGAGTGGTAAAGCAGCATCTTATCAAACTTGGAGAAGCAAGCATGCAGTTGTGAAAAGGCAAATGGCATCTTTCCTATCTGATGTGAATTTTGTTGTTTTAAGTCATTACACAGATGTATAGGTCTCTAAATTACCTCTTTAGAAAAAGGACTGAGGAAAAATACAATCTAAAATTACAAATACATTCAGATGACAGAAAAGGACACCAACGAAAACAGGGAATTCATCATTGCTCAAGTATATTCAAGTGACCCAAATGATTGACCAACACAAATATAAAGAAGGCTGTATGAGAACAGCATAGCTCTATGTGATTAAACAAGTAGATGTTTCCATTCTTCAGTTGCCTAACGTTATGGAAAGACGACCTATCTTACACAAGACATGTAGCATGTGGTCCAGGTAAAATTGTACCAGGAAGAAAACCCAGTTCTTTGTTGTTCCAGGCTTTCAGATTTTGTATTTAAAACTGCACTCAAAATTTTGTAATTGCCATATGGTCATTAATTGTGATACTGTATTCTGCACTGCTTAGTCATCTAAAGGTTTCTATTTGGCAGCACCAGTTACCTTTTCTTTCAGAAATAGCTAAACTTCATTTTCAAAATGTTTTCTTTTTATGAATAACAGCAAGGATTAACTGGAAGTTCAGAATACGGCCCTGCCAGGTATCATTGCTATAGCATAATCAGTAGCTCGCCTTTATCCTAAGTGTTCCCAAAGGTTAGGGTGAAGGTTTTCCTGAACTGTGCCAAATTTCACACAGACATTTTGATCATTCATCTCTGCTAAGTGTTGGCAGGAACACCATGGAGAATTTGTGAACTTGGTTCCTGTGGTCTCAGCAGGGATGGAAAATCCTGGAGAAAGAGAGGAAATCCCATGCAATGGTCAGAAACTGCTTCTTTCTAGAAAAGGGCCCAGCAAATTGTTCACCTTGTACAGTGGCATCCCATTAAATCATATCTCAGAAGGAAAGATAGAAAAACATTGACATTATCTAAAACCTATGGGAAAGGATACCAGAATCTGGACAAATTGATGGGGAGGAAGGAGTAATCTGACCTCCAACACTACACAACTGATTTCACTGGTAATGCAAAAACTTCACCATCACTGCAGCCCTGCCAGAGCCTTGGAGCTGGGTCTGAACCGAGCTTCCCTCATCTTCCACACAGCCTGGAATCCAGGTCAGTCTCCTTTACAGCAGTAGAGAAGTGCTCAGTATTACTGTAGCAATAGTACTTTATGGTACAGTTTTCAATAACAGCAGTTAAAGCACATTATTACAGAGGTATCAGTTACTACAGAAATCTGCACTCAATTCTTTATCTTCCCCCATTATGATCCCTCCTGCACAGGATGTCAAACAAGCAACAAAAAGACAGTAGAAACAGGGAGCTCAAGTATGCACTGTCATAAATTCTGATTCAACCCCAAATTTCCTTAACAGTCCATCTTCCAAGATCAAACCAGTCCTCTTCCTGAATTTCAAGAAACACAAGAGACTAAATTCAATAGATGAGACAAAGAACGCACAATGGTCAACATTAAATATATTCACTAGTTGTGTCATCTACTGAAGAGGTTCCCTCCATATTTCTTCATTTGTCTTTACATTTTTGGTACCCACTTTACAAACAGTATACGTTGTGAAGAAATTATCTTCATTGGCTACAGAGAAAATTGAAAAACTCTGGAAGTTTATTTCAGGCAGAGCAACTCTACAGGCATTAAGACAACAGCCATAAGATAATCAGGGAAAGATCTGAACTGAAAGAGTTAGCCTTACGCATCAGATCCTGAGCCTAACACTGTCCATGCTGATATAATTTATCATTCTATATTTTTAATTTGTGTCATTACGTGATTGTAATATTTTTTTTTAACCTTGAGACATAAGAGATTTATCGGTAAAAGGACAACATGGACAAAGACATGAGAAAATTTTTTGGAATAAAAATTTTGGTTAAAAAAAACGATGCAGTAATTCTTTTGACAGTAATACAATTTCTAGCTTTTCATACTACTTCATCCTCTAAAATAATCGCCAAGTAAAGATCATGCTTTGCAAGCATTGACCTGCAGCAGGAGGAACATCTCTCCTGGATGACAACGCATCAGGAGCTTTCTTGCATATTCAAGCAGCTTTGCTCTCTATTACTTGAAGACATTGCCAGACCTCTTCTATCCTTATTCACCTCTGTCTGCCCCTTGAAGACACCAGTGTGAAGCAGTGAATCTTACAGGAGACAAGACTAACTCTATATGGTAACATAATTCAGTGGAAGGAAGATAAATTCCTTGAAGCATCTTCTTTCTCACACACACCTACTCTTGGGCCAGTCACAAGCTGGTGATTGATTAGTCACCTTCTCTTTGAACTGCAGAGCACAGGAACGTAAGAAATAATTATGAGAACAGAACTGATATATCTCATGATTAATTCACATTAAGGCCCTCTTAATGAATGAGATAAACACAGTAACTAATATTCATTACATGAGGTGTTAGACATGAGATTTATTTGTATTTAGTGGAAGAGACAGCATATCAGACAGAAAAAACTAAGAACGCCTAATTCTAGAAAAAGGGAAGACCAATGTACTTTCAGCTTTGTTTAGTTTGCACTGATTTTTTTTTTTTTTTTTTTTTATTTGTAAGTGGATACTTCTCTCCTGGGATTACCACTGGTGGGCACAGTCAGAAGTGCTGTATTTCCAACTAGCTTAAAAGTGAAATTCTGAACAAAAGCTTATTCTCAGGACATTTTAATCCAGCCAGTGAACAAGCTCTAGCATTTTGACAGTTTGCATACACACCCAATGTGCTTCTGCCAGCTGCACCTGGACACCAAAGCTAAGACTTGCCTATGGTTAGTAACGGGGTCTTTTTTTATTAGTATTATTCTTTTTTACATTTTTAAGAATTCCATTCTTACAAATTTTTTTCAAGCAGCTGTATCACAGCTGCACATTTTTCACCTGCTCTGAAAGGCTTTCAAAAGACATTTACTTCAAAGGGTTTTCTCTAAGAGAGGCCGCCTTCACTTTTTGGTCTTTCTTACTATTGAGGCTCTGTGTCCAGGTTTATAGCATTCCTCAATGCAGTCTCTAGAGAGGTTCATCCTTTGCTCTTTCATACCAAAATTCAACAAAGAAGTCAGACAAGCCATTAAAATCTGTCCTCACCAAATTATTCATATAACAGCAGCTTTATCCTCAACTAGTTTAGATTACACTTAAAACCTGTCGTGTATGCTTCTTTTTTTTCCTTTTTTAGTAATAACTTATTTCCACTCTTTCATAGTGATCATCTTAGGAGATTATATTTGGACTTCATATTACCACATCCTAACATAGATAGGAAATCTTCCAACTTGTTTTGGATTTTCAATGTTACTTTCATCTCAAAATATTGAAAAGATTTTAACAATGAGGAAAAAAAGAGTCCTGTAGAAAAGCATTCAATAAGCTGATATTATTACATTAGAAGAAATCGATTTTTAAGATTTTGACAAAATGTTGTGCAATATTGACTGTAAAAGTTATACTGGTAGATGCAGATAACTCCTAAGATAAAACACATTGCTAAGGCTTCAGCTGATAAGATTTATCACACTGCACTGAAGATTAAAATAGTCACTCCTGATTCTTTTCAGCTGCCAGCTCTAATTCACAAGAGACATCACCATTATTTAGACTTCTACAAAAATAATCAAGTGCAGTATTTCAGAAAAGTGGTGTTTTGTTTTGGTTTTTTTTTAAATTTATGTTACTACAGTGATTCTAACTCATATTCTCATGGATGACTGACTGATGCCTGGGACTGCCAGGGTCAGAATCTCATGGCCATGCTCCCAGTTACAGGACGCACAGGCACGGTAAGATGTAATCTGTCTCCAACTACAGATGCTTTTGTATTGCTAATGTTCCTTAAAAGGTGTTAGGACTTGTTTCTCTTCCTCAGAAGTAAACTAAAAAATGAGAACAAGCAATAGTTCAATCAATATTGTATTTTACTGTCACTCATAACTATCACAAAGCTGGGTAGCATTTTAACAAGTTCTTTATTGTTTATGCATGAAACTACATTTTTTTTAACAATGAAGTTATATAAATAGTTTGAGGGACAAAGACTGAATATTATATAAATACAAAAATGTTTTGTTATTGTTCTCATTATATCAGTTCTAGTTGTTTCTTATGTCGTTTTTCTCATCCTAGCAATTTTTTAAAAGCTGATAACATTTGCTTTATACTCTCTCTGTTGGGGGAAATTTTTGCTTTTGTTTTTAGCGTGAGATCCCTTCAAGGCAGTTTTAAACCTTCAAAATACTGGAGAAATTTAAAAGAAAAAAAATCCCTAAGACGCAAACCAAATATCTCACAGCAGAAGCAGATTTTGCTTAGAATTCCTCCTCTGAGGAGGATATTGCCTTTACAAACTTAAACAGAAAAAACACAGGTATGTTGTTGGCAGGTTCAAATTTACTAAGAAGATGCAAAAGAAATTACAGGGAGACAATATAGCACTACCTAAGCAAAACGTGCCTGGCGGTTTAGCAGAAAAGATTTCCACTTGACTTGGGGTACCTTTGTGTTCAGGTTTGCACCAAACACCATTAACAAAAAGTGGGAATGAAAGACGACTACCTGGGTGGGTATCAACCCAGATACCTACTGAACTGCATAGGTGATTGCAACTTCCTGGTTTAAATTATACAATAAAGTAATTAAAGAGAAAAATGTTTCTTGCAGATCCATGCATTTACAGAAGTTACTTCCACTTGTATTCTCTCACAGCGAGTACTAACGGACAAAATTCAACTGTGGTTAAAAATTACATAATTCCCATTGATTTCAATAGGAATTTTATTTGCACTAAAACCTGAATAAAGCACCAAATCAATTTCCCAGGTCCTCAGTATTTACACCCTTTAGTTTTTACCATTGAATTGGAATATAAATAATGTTTATGGTTCAACATTGCTCCCTCTCAAACACTGTAGAGGCCTTACTGAAGAATGCCTTTAGCTGATTATGCGCAATGGCATGGAAGTGCTCAGGGATCTGTTATATCTGAAGATATCAAGATGCCTCACCTTTTGCTTTTTTGCATTTAAAAACCCTCATTTATTATTAATTACATGATTAATAAAATGCCATTACTAATATTTTATTACTAAAACATCAGCACAGTATTGACTCACAATTATAAAACAGCAAAAGGTTTTGCAGCAGTAGCCATTTATATCTTTGAAACCCTGCCCTTCAACGACACAAAAATCTTGCAGCAATGTTAACCAGGCTTTCGTGCATGATGAGCTACTATTATTTTTAGAGAACTGTACAACTTTATTTATGAATGGTTATGTGATATATGCCAGAAAACTGACGGGATGTTCTGCAGGACATCTCTTCAATGATTGCTTTGTAGTACTTGACTGCAATTTCAAATTATATAACCTTCACATTGCATTTCACAGCTTTCTATATGTAATTGTAATGGAGCGTCAGCTGCACTGTAGTTAATGTTGAATGTTGTTTTCTGTTTAAAGGTCAAGTCTCTTCTAAAATCCATATTCTTAGTGAGACTGTCTTGAAAATTTGCTGTGCCTACTTGGTATGCAGAGCAGTGGTCTAAATTATGATTATTTGTGGAACAGGTTTCTGAGAAACTCTACTATAAATAAAAGATAAATAAAGCTCCTCTAAAACGTCTAAATGTTACAAAAATTCCATGATTCTTCTCATTTGTGTGTATGTGTTATCCAACCTATAGCCCTAACCATCTGCAAACTGATTTCAGTTGCTAGGGATTCATTTTAGCTAGTACACATCTCTTCAGAGAAGAAATTTTAGAAAATGTTAATAAAGACAATAATGAACTAAATTGGCGTGCCTAAAAGAATTAAATGCACACATGTATCAAGATTCCCTCTAGCTTGATATTTTGCAGCAATCTGCCATCGAAAATGACTGAAAGACTTAGGGTGAGATGCTTTGATTATTTAATCTGAATTATATGCACTCTCTGCCTTTGGAATTCAAGATGCGCAAGTGAGCGTGCTGCAGAAGGCTCACTCGGAAATTCTGCCTAGGGATAAAAATAACCTGGGAAGATTTTAAAGTTTTCTAAAACCAACCCACTGACACCAATCTTAATTCAGAAATATTGTTAAGGAAATTACCACTGATTAGCTAGAGGGAAGATAAAAGATAATAAGGGTGCACTAATCACATTTCCAGCACAACGAAACTGAATCAAATGAAAGCAAGCTGTTGGGTCCATGATTTCCTCATGCATTGTCCCTCCAGAGGAACTCGTAACCTTTTGGTGCAGAGATAGGAATATAGAGAGCTGCAAGTACTGCAAGGGAACAGTGCTGCAGTACTGTAAAGACAGAGCAGAGAGGGGAGGGGACAGTAGGGCACACAAGTGGGGAGCCTGCAATGAGTGGGAAAGATTAGAGGAACAGGCAGTAGAGGAGAGGAAGACTCCAATCTTCCTGCAGAGCAAAGGACCTGGGAAAGAAGGGGATGGATGGGGAAAGCAGACTTCGCCACACAGCCATAAGAAAATGGGGTAGCTGATAAGAGGTGAGCAAGCCCCCCTCCTTGCGAAAGAGGATCTGACAGCAATCCGAGTCCTGCTTCCCTTATTCCCATCTTGCCAAGGTTGAAGAATGGTGGGAAGATCACTGAGTGAGCTTAACAGATGGGTTTGTGCTTCTCGTATTGCTTCAGGTTGCATTAATCTCTGCAGTGGGTTCTCATTTAGCTGAGAAAATGTCACCAAAACAAATGAACCGGAGCAGGCTGATATGCTATCAACAGATGTAGAGAATCTCTTCTGCATATTGTAGATAGAGGCAAACAGTCGGCATTCTCACTTGTCTGCTCCCTGCAGCCCCTCCAAAACTAATCAAAGATATCACTGGCTGAGTTGGGAGTATAACTGTCTAAAATCAGCAGACACTTTGAACAGAGAAATCGGTAGAATCAGTCAAGGAATGTGGACGATGGCAGGGAAGCGAGGCGATGTAGTGGAGGAGTCCAAGCAGTCAGGGAACAGGGACAGAGGAGGGAGCAAAGTACAAAGGAGACATAGTTGGGTGCTGGGAGAACTGCCTTGGAGATGGGGATGATTCATTTCTGTCCACGAAGCCATCAAATCCCTGCCTGCGTATGCATTCCCATTTCAACAACATGCCAGCACTTGTACTTTTCTTGCACCCTCTCCTGGTTCCTGAACCAACACAGCCCTTCCAGTGTATGAGGTCCAGGAAAGAGAAGTGATGTTTTGCTGGGTTTGCTCAGAGTGTCCACGATCTAAAAAGGAAAGGATGTAGAAACAGCAAAGGAACCAACAGGGATTTGGTGCATTCAGCAGCCAGTTACTCCTGAAGAGGCAGAGGAGTGTAATATAGCAGGAGGCTACACTGTATAACGGAGGACACTAAGCATCTCTGTTTTAAGTCTTAAAGCAGATTTAGGATTGCCAAAAGTTCCTTAACACTTCCGTAAAGCAAACAGTGAATAAATTTAAGGCGACAGGACAGTGAGGAAAATGTCAGGTCACACAAACATAAGTTCAGAAAATCAGGGAATACAAAGTAAATACAATCTTCATTTTGCTCTAATTAGTCTGCCCTTGAATGTTGTCCCAACACACCAACCATTACATCCGCTAAGATTTTCTCTTTACAGTTGCTAAAGAAACAAGGAACAGAGCAGACGAACGTTGCGACACCAAAACTGAACATTTCTTTCTTCCAAAGGGTCGCTGTACTCAGTGGGCCTGCTTTAAACCAACCGCCCAGACGACCTGAGCACCACCCTGGATCTCTGGGGGTTCACACACCGCTCCTCGGCTCTCGCCGACGGTTCCCCAGCTCGTCCCTCCACCGCTCCGCCGGTGACAGCACACGCGGCCACACCTCTCCGATCACCGTGTGGCGTGGAGACAGGGAGCAGCACATTCAGATTCACCACACTACACTCACTCGGAGACTGGCTAGGTATTGTTTGACAACGTGTTTGGCTTTAACGCATAAATTCGACACAGTGCAATTTCCCTTTATATGCGTACTCTGTTGGCCAGAGCAGCTTTGCTGTTTTCATCAAGCAGACAAAAGGTTTAAACTCTATAAAAGGTGGCCGATATTTAAGTTTTAATAAAAATATATTTCACATATGTCATTCTTTCCTCAGACTGACCTAGTCTACGATACAATATTTACATAACTGCTGCTATTTCAGAACCGCCTAGACAGCTCTCTCCAGAACTGTAGGCTGCCCCGCCTGTCACTGTGATGGGTAAACAGTGTCACCTTTTCAGGGCCCGATGAATTATAGAGAAGTAGTAAAGTGCACCATCCATCACAATGGCACTAAGTAGGTTTTTGAAGTAGATTTCAGATCACAAACGTTCACATTTTTACTCACAAATGCTGTTTAGACTGTTACCAGAAAGCACAAATTGGATGGCTCACACACAATGGCCATATGATGAATGGACATGACAGGTGGTCAAAGAAAATGAGTCTTGCTATTCTACAAATAACCTCGTCAACATGAAAGTAGAGCTGTAGCTCTGCGGGTAGCCAGTCTGCAATAACTTAATGGTTTTATTTGCTTGTAGTTCTAGCAAACCAAATATACAAATGAGATACAATGAAGCAGCAGCATCAAAGCAATATTAGCAATTCAACCTGATTATGTGACACACAATAGAAATTTTCTACTAAGGATGTGTCACATTTGAAAGAAAATTATTCAGATTATGAGTAGCTGTTACAAGAATACCTTCTCACAGGAAAATCCTCATGATTTTGCAATCACAACCCACTGCAAGATATTCAAAACACACAACTTGTAGCTCCACTGCAAGCAATCAAGTCACCCTCTGATGGCTGAACACAGCAACAGCCACCACCTGCTACTTCTCATTTAAAGTTTTTTCTACTGCCATCAGTTTAAATAGTAGAGATTACTGTGTAGGATTGAGTCGGGGAGGTTAGATCACTACCAATTTATCCATAGCCTAAACAAAAAAGGAAATGTCCCTTTTAGGGAAAACTCTAGATCTAAGGACACTTTGGGTAGACTTTTTGAAGAATAAAAGAAAACACCTGAAGTTTTGCGAGGGTGCTAAGTATCTCAAAGATCTGACTGTAAAATTGTGCACAGAGAGTCATTCTTTGGCTCAAGTACAAGCTTCAAGTTTTTGCCAAAGCCAAGGTACACCCTCATGAGGAGTACATACACAGTGTGTGTGGTCCTCATTTCTGCAGAACTCAACCACAGATAAAACTGCTCTGAAATATTACTGAAAGTGGTACATGTGTTGCTGGTAATAGCATCAATATTTTTTGCTGGAACATTGGATTTCCTTTAATCTGATGAATTTGTTAGCAACACATTTATTTTCATGAAAAAAGTCTCACAGGCCACAACTGTACTTTTATCTCATTACAGTTACTCTTATTAAGTAACAATGAGAAAATAATATTGCATAGTGAGTTTCTAAGTGATAAATGTGAAAAGCCAAATCCATTCATTAGTACTTTTTACTCGCCCATGGAAAAGTTAAAGCATACACCATGCAGGTTAGGACCTACCCTTGCCTACTTTGTTTCACTTAACACCAAACTTCGACCTGAAGTTGCTGGGTTGACGGAGCCCCAGAACAGAGGCTGTATGGACATAACAACCATGAGACTCAGTCTGGAAACTAGGCATGTAAGGTACACAAAACCAGGAGGTGAAGTCTCTCTCCCAAAGGAGAACTCCTCCATTCCTTCTCCCCTCTGGAATAAACCCCTTGGACTAAAAAGCTTCAATGTTTTTAAGAAAGAGAAGCTGAAGCTTGTGGATTTCAGGACAAGAAACATAAGGATCTGACTTTCTACCAGCCCTCATATTTCCTACAGTCCAAAATTCTAAATTATATTAATAGTCCATAAAATGGGTTAGTTGGCATCATGCAACTTTCCCCATTTTGACTCGTTAAAAGATTTCCACAGTGCATTACATGCTATCAATAAACATTACGGGCAAACGCTGTCACAAACAAAAGGAAAATACACAACAGCTGCATTTCACTGTTAGAAATTCAGTAACTGATATGCTATAAATATTAAGATAGTCAAAAAGTATAAAGGTATTTTGGAAGAGGTATCCTCCAAACCCAAAGCCATTCACAATCTGTTCCCATATAGTCTATTAGCGTTCCAAATCATGACAACAAACATATCTTTTAAACAACAAAGAAACCAAGATGGAAAATCCCCTGCATCATTGGAATAACATGCAATATTTTAAAAAGGAGAAAGACAAGAGTAATGCAGTTAGCAGTGAAATTGCAGGTTTTATGTTTCAGAAATATTTCTTGAAGTTTATACTATCTCAGCTAGGGAAGTAAACAGAAATGATGACCCCTTTGTGCACCCCCAATATATTTGGAAATCAAATATAGGGAGGCAGCCAGTGAAGACAGTAAAGAGGGTAAAACAAGATAATGCAAGATCTTATTTCACTTGGCAAGTAAGAAATCCCAACAGGCAGGATCTTTTCACTGACAAAACTTCCTAACAAAAGCTACAGTAAGATAAAAATACAAATCGGAGTTTTCAAGAGGAAACAGAGCAGATGTGTCAACTGAGCTGCCATAGAAGAAAGTATGCGAGACCCACGACCATAATTCAGGAGCTCCAGGTATTAGTCCAGCACTCCCGCCAGTCTCACTGCAGATAACTTCATCATACCTTTCCTACAGGCATCCCTCAAACCAGTAGCACTTATACATCAACAAGGATAAAATGTAGCTCTAGACACAGCTTTCAGATTTTTACACCCAACCAAAAGATGCCAATTCATAAACTCAGATACTTTAAAAAAAAAAAAAAAAAAAATCACAGGAAGCGTTCAGGTCTGACTAATTTTTAAGCTTGAATTGAGATTGGCCACATCACATTTTACCTGAATACGTTTGTTTATGGCTGGGCATTTCACCATGTGTACTTTGCCAGCCAAGTTCAAAAAAGCTGATGTTTTCTAACTCTATTTCACCACAAATGACAGAGACAAATGTTCATATTACCTCAAGAGTTCCTTTGGCAGAGTAAGCTGCATAGGAGTACAGGAGGTCTTGGCTATGAAGTGTTTTGGTCTCTCTGTTGCACTGTTGTCCACTAGGATAAAAGCATTCACCGCTGTTTTTCAGAGTTACTGTGTTTGAAGAAGAGCCCGGTAGGTCAAGCAAAACAGAGTAATTTACCAGCCGGACATCCTCAAGGCCTTGGGAACTCCACTGAACCAGAATTTTCATTGCAATGTCTACATCATCTTCTCTAGGGAACCGTAATAAATCTCTGGAAAAAAATACACAAGTAAACACAGTTTTAGCTTATTTCCCACCAAGACACTTGTATTTTAATATGCATCAGTCCATAATTTTATTCATAATGTCTCATCAAACATGGCGGGGGGGAGAAATCACTCTTCATTTTTTAGCAAATAATTTCTTACCAATTGTGAGACAAAAACAAATGCTTTTTGGAAAATAAAAATAAGGAAAAAATATTTATAGGAAACATATCCAATTAAAACATAAAGAATCCTGCAGAAATTATCACAGTAATTGTTTCAAAATTCATCTCTCTGGTGCTGATCAAGTTGCTGATATAGCATCAATTTAACCAACCATTGAACACGAAGAACGCAATCTGAAGTAACATTTCAGGGACTTCAGGGAGGGCATGATGCTGAAAATTAGCTGTAATTACATGTTTGGCTTAAATTCATCAAGTAAAGCAAATCTGCTAAACAGAATGGAACCGTTCCCCCAAATATTGTGCTAGCTGTCAGAAACTTTTCCTCAGCTTTCCTACCTGCACTGAAGGATTACCTGAGCCAACAGCTTGGCAAGCATACGGCACGAGCCCGGAAATTATTTTGGCAGTATCTACCAGATGGGCCAACTGAGACTTCAGATGGCTTGGTCTGGGCTTGTATCGCTGGGCTTCTATCACTGTTCAACACTGGCTACCAGATGGGCCATAGGATGAAAATGGCGACGGCACTGAAGGACCATCCTCCTCCCCAGCAAATGCCAAAAGATACCAGATGCAGAGAGTATTTAAAGATAACTTTAGAGGACAGACATGCTGAAGGGACAACTAAAGGCTTTCCCTACTTATGTAGGCAAGCGCTTATGTAAGCAAAGCAGGGCACAAATAAAAAGCACCATTATTCAATCAAAAATGCACTACAAGAAGCGTACAGAATATTTGCTGAATTTTGTGAGGGTTTCCTTTATTTATTTATTTTCTGTGAAGACCTCAGGACTGAGAAACAAGACTAAGGATCACAGAGGTATTGATTTCCAAGCACAGAGATACTGACGCTGCCTGAAACTCTTGTTCACAACCTTCTCTTCACAAAAAGGCCGATAGTATTTAGATGCTTTAGGGTCCTCTAATAGAACCTTAAAAATACCCTGGCTCTCTTACACACATCAAAAGCAATCGTTGAATCATGCGTAGCCTTTTTAAAAACATTATTGCAAACAGCAGGTATGCGAGACTCCCACCAAGTGCTTTACAGGCACCCCTGCGCTGTTCGGAACCCAGCCGCGAAGCTGCAGGCAGGATGATCCCGGCTGCGGGTACCGGCACTGCTTCCAACGGGGTCTGCACTAATCCCAGGGAGAGCTCCGCCAAGGAAAGCTTATGACAGAAAGCCAGCACAAAGACTCCCTCCTCCACCCCAACCAAACTATCTCATAGTTCAACAGACCTTTAAAAAAAAAAAAAGAACGTTTACTGCCTAGACAACATCAAAACCTTAAAAAGGCAGAAAGTGAAGCTAGAACACCTAGTATAGCCTAGAAATGGCTCAACCATTATATTACTACATTTAAATGTCTAATGCCCATCATCACATTATACAGATGAAATAATTATTACAACATCCAAAGGATTTAAAAAAATTGCAAAAATTCTTTGATTAAAGGAATATGTTGTACCCCAGCCCATATTACAATAGCAAAGTTATTAGTGTCCTGTGGTGGGTTGACCCTGGCTGGATGCCAAGTGCCCACCAAAGGTGCTCTACCACTCCCCTTCTCAACTGGACAGGGGGCAGAAAATATGACAAAAAGCTCGTGGGTCGAGACAAGGACAGGGAGATCACTCAGCAATTACCGTCATGGGCAAAACAGACTCAACTTGGGGAAAATCAGTTTAATTTATTACCAATCAAAACTGAGTAGGAGAGAGGAGACAGAACATGTGTAGTGTAATGAGAAATAAAACTACATATTAAAACACTTCCCCCCACCCCTCCCTTCTTCCTGGGCTCAACTTCACTCCCGATTTCTCTCCCTCCTCCCCCGAGCAGCACAGGGGGACAGGCAATGGGGGTTGGGGTCAGATCATCACGCGTTGTCTCTGCCGCTCCTCCCTCCTCAGGGGAGGACTCCTCACACTCCTCCCCTGCTCCAGCGTGGGGTCCCTCCACGGCAGACCATCCTCCATGAACCTCTCCAGCGTGGGTCCTTCCCATGGCTGCAGTTCTTCACCAACTGCCCCAGCGTGGGTCCCTTCCCTGGGGTGCAGCCCCTCAGGAGCAGCCTGCTCCAGCGTGGGTCCCCCGCGGGGTCCCCAGCCCTGCCCGCAAACCTGCTCCAGCCTGGGCTCCTCTCTCCATGGGGCCACAGCTCCTGCAAGGAGCATGCTCTGGTGCAGGCTTCCCACAGGATCACAGCCTCCTTGGGGCCCATCCCCCTGCTCCGGCGTGGGCTCCTCCCCGGGTGCAGGGGGATCTCTGCTCCCCGGGGGCCCCCATGGGTGCAGGGGCACAGCTGCCTCGCCACGGGCTGCACCAGGGCTGCAGGGGAATCTCTGCTCCGTGCCCGGAGCCCCTCCTGCCCTCCTCCTGCACTGACCTGGGGGGCTGCGTAGATGTTCCTCTCACATATTCTCACTGCTCACTCCAGATGCACTTTGAGTCCCCAGTGTTTTTTTTTTCCCCTCCTTCTTAACTGTGTTATCCCAGAGGCGCTCCCACCGTCACTGATGGGCTCGGCCTTGGCCAGCGGCGGGTCCGTCTTGGAGCCGGCTGGCATCGGCTCTGTCGGACACAGGGGAGGCTTCTGGCAGCTTCTCACAGAAGCCACCCCTGTAGCCCCCCCCGCTACCAAAACCTTGCCACGCAAACCAAATACACGTCCAAAGTTCAAAATCTTTACAGGAACACTGGACTTATGTTAAAACTTCAGAGATCCTGTCAGAAGGAATAACTGTCTTGCAGATTTAATCTTTTTAAATTATCCAAACTAAGTCTTCAAGGAGTCTGCAGAAAACAGACACGTTAATCCAATCTGTAGTATATTACAAGTTTCCAATTTCATCTCCTGTGCCTCCAAATGTAATGACACAAACTTGAGCAGTATACAAATACAGAAAGTTGTTTGATTAACACAATCATTAACAGAATATCTGTTTTTCCCTCAGGTGATAGAAACATTAATAGAATAAATAATTGCAAGAAACTTATCCCAGGCCAATAAGGTTATGGCACATTGCAACAAGTAGCATTCAGGTTCAATATAAGAATTAAGCATTAAAAGAAGACGATACAATAAGCAAATTGCTCCCTTAGTAATAGAAGTAAAGTTACTTTCCACTTCATAATTAACTAACCATGTCTTTGAAACTTTTGTGACAACATATCTGATTAAGTTAAAGGAATGAGCACATTCACTATTTACTCCATAATTTCTTTATAGCATGTTAAAATCAAATTGCAAATTATAAGCACACGTTATATTACAATAAATCAGCACAGATTAGACTACTTTGATAAATCTTGTTAACACCACCACCACCACCAAGATTTTTTTTGTGCAGATTTTTTACAACGACTGACTTGCACTTGGTCTTTGATATAATTCTGTTGACTGCACGGACTTAAAGTCAGAAGTAATTTAATTCATTAATTTTTCTTACATACTAGTTGGATAACAAATATAACACGTAAAAACAGTATTTCCGAAACCAGACCAAATTCAGAAAAGCGTGACGTTTGTTTGACAGTCCATCCTGAAAAATTCCAACACTTCACATGCACTTCATAGTCCTCTACAAATTGTCAATTAAATTCCTTCCTAAAACTGCCAGGGCACTGATTCACAGCAGGAAGTTTTAAGCGGTGGAAAGCACCAGGCCCGTGGGGTGCTTATGGATGCTTATGTCTCTCACTTGTGCAAGCAGCCGCATACTCAGTAGGAACCAACAGCAATGCGATTGCCAGTTTCCACAATATAGCCTTTAATAACGTCAGCCAAATTTTTGATTCCCTTACTCACATTAAAAAGACACTTTATTCAGCTACCTGTTCAGGTTCAGTCAGTGGGAATAACCACGAAGTTAATGGGCACATCTCAGCTGCTGTAAATCTGCACAATTTATTGAAGTGGAGCCACCACAGACTTCAGATTTGGTCTCAGGTTGGAATAAACGTTAACAATATAACAGTAACAGACTGAGTAACACTGTGCCTTTATCGGATGCTCTCAAAGAGATTTCCACAAGTTACTTTACTTCCTAACATAGATCGGATATTGAACTAATGTACATCAGAACAGGACACAAAGTTGTTTCATGAGTATTCTGCTCAATGTCAAATACACTCGGTTCCTGAACTGAAAAAACCAGATAAAATTGCACTTAAAACTCAGAAAGCATACCCTACCTCACTTGAATAAGGTAAAGTTTTCCCACTTTGATATGATAAGATCAAGAAAATGTTTAGGAAGACGCGTTCTTAGAATTACTTTGTAAACAAGAAGCCTAAGCTGTATTTTCCTGCCTGATCAGCTGGATGTCCTGGCCAGTGAAGAGAATCAAACCATGACTCTTGAATGCTCAAAGTTTTAAAGCTACGAAAATAATTTGAAATAAGACAAAGATACATCTGTAATAAAGCCAGGCTTTCTGCAGCCTCTGCAGCTTCAAAGAACCAATCTTTAACAGATGATTATAAAAGACAAATGAACACACATGCACACACACACAAAATACAGAAGTTTCATTTTCAAATTGATAGCCATGGGGAATATGGAGCTGCAGCAGCTTAATGGAAAGTCACCTGCTCTAACAACACTTTTTTTGACACAGCTTGGTGAAGAAGAGAAGGCGGCATTGCAAATAAGCCAGCTGCTCATTGCTGGCGATACACCAGGACACTGCGAAACACTGCTCAAAGGACACTGAAAAATTACAACAGGTCACTCTAACAATCAAAAGATGAAATAATTTAACTGTATGACAAAATCCCTATCAGACAATCCTATTAAACTGCTACAACACCCCCCAAAACAAATCTAAAACTGAAGTAGGATTCTACAGATTTAATTTTAAAAATCTACAGGGATAAAATTTTCCCTCAATTATGACAATTTTCAAGTGTGATTTGTTTGGGTTTTTTTCTTTAAAGATTTAATGTCTATGTTTCAATGAGAGTGGGAACTGGCCTATACTTGCTGTCCTATTAAAAAAAAAAACCAAACAAATTCCACTTTTGCAGAGTTAGAAGTTTATGAAATTTTGACTGTAAATTTTTACTCTCTGTTTTCTTCCAGTTCACTGAAATTGTTAATAAAGCAATTACTGGAATTTTGGGTAAGAATTAAGAACAAACGGTTTGGGAATTTTTATGGGCCGATTTTTCAGCTGAGTAGTTGTTTTCAAATTTTGGGAGTGGCAACGAGTTCACCAGACAACACTGTTTTGTATAAGCCCCATCAGATCAAAGCGTTATCTCGTCTAATGTGCTGTTTCCAACGGTAGCTGGTAGCAGATAATCAAAAAAGAGTGCAAGAAACGCATCATATGGGGTTGTTATATTTATAGGCTTCCATGCACGTGCCTTTTTTCCTACCCACAAACTTTGTCCAGGCTGAGTTTTAAAAACATTTACATATGTTCAGGATTTCAGAACTCGTTTCAGTTCATTAGGAGCCAAGACGCGGCAGTTTCAGCAGTGCCGGGCGAGCGCAACTCGCACAGACTAACTGCTCAGCATATGCACAAGTATTTTTCACAGTTGCAGACAGAGTATTTATTTGCATCCATCACATATAGTGTGCACACCCAGCAAACTAAATGTGTTCAGGAAATACCACCTGCCCAAGCCACATCTGCTTAAATTTTAATTACACGTTCCTGTTAATTGGGGTGCTCAGCTGGCTGGTCTCCAACCTGCCCGATCGGATTTCCCATGGCCTGAACTGACTGCCACAAATCTGCTGATTCCAAAATAAATTTAAAAAAAAAAAAAAAAATCCGAGCCCAAGAGAGGATAAATATTTATCAGGAGGTTAGAATGTGTGGAAACATTCTTATGGTGTGAACAGTTGACTACATGCCGCTCGGTGCATGATAGGATTCAGAACCACTTCACGCTACGTTGCAAGGCCTCCAGCAACTTCTCCAGAAAGAAGATCTGTGACATGTCCTTTGTCACACCTGCCATCACTCTCTACACATTCTGGATACTCTGGGCATGTTTTTAGCACTGATATTAATTTTGTGGCAGTCATGGGTCACAAGAAACCTGGTACTGCGTTCATTCTCGTCACACGACGACCATAGTGACGACCAAAACTAACAGGTAAGTCTATTCAGATATGCTTCCTAAATCATAAACGAAAAAAATAATACCAGCCTACAGGACGAAAGCAATGGAAAGCTCTGGTTAAACGTAACATTTGGACGCTAGATATGGGTCAGCCCCTACGTGACATGACGTAGTCCGGCTGCTTCTTCTGGTTGCCTGGTTTTTGGCCACCAGTCTCATCACCTGCAGCAGCCTCTCCACCGGAGATGGGGGTCTTACGGGAGGCAGGGCTTTTTGCCAGCCCTCCACTGTCATCCAGTCCTGCCTGGTAGAAAAAAATTATACATGGCTCATCAGAACACAGTGATGAATGCGTGGTCTGTCCTAATGACGGGAAAGCTAAAACCCTGTTCATCCTTGGGTAACAACATATTGCTTTTGCTATCAAAGGGAGCATTTACAGATCTGCACCTGTGTATCTCTACAACAAATGCTACATAGTGCCTACAATATAGATAACATGCTATTAACATAAAGGTGTATGATTTATGACAGCTTTTACTTTTCACAGACGCAGAATAAATGTAATTCATGAAACCATAAAAAATATGTAACATCAGATAACGGAACACCGGCTCTGGATTTGATTGCACAGCTTCTAGCAGAAAAATACTTTGGAACTTTGTTTTTTTTCCCCCAAAAAACATTATGTTCACTATGGCATTTGGGTATTTTCAGTAAAAAGGGACTTGAGTCTTCTATTTAGAAAATTATACCATGAGCAGGCACAAAAGTACTTTCAAACAAAACTTCATAGCATTTTTGTACTAGGTTTAGGTCCACCCGAGTATTAGACTTTCGCAGGGGTACCTGACCATATGTACCCTCTCTTATCATGGTATAATTGCATGCACAACAGCTTCAGGCCAAACCTCTCATTTTCCTGAGAAGTTCTTTGTCATGGGATCGAAGAACCCTCAGATCTCAGCCCATGCTGGCTTCCAAGCTTGGCTATTTTGTACAGGTTTTTTTTTTTCACTACAGAACTACCAAGCATATTGCTACTACCCACTGCATCAGACAGTCAAACGCCTTTTATATTTTTTAAATAAAACTAACAGGGATTGCTCAAATCTCACTTGTCAACATCAGGATGCAAGCCAAACTT
Source organism: Pelecanus crispus (assembly GCF_030463565.1). Classification (NCBI taxonomy): domain Eukaryota; kingdom Metazoa; phylum Chordata; class Aves; order Pelecaniformes; family Pelecanidae; genus Pelecanus; species Pelecanus crispus. The sequence goes on along the minus strand of NC_134651.1, from coordinate 8,055,729 downwards.
GCATTCAAGGCACACCCTGTGATTCCACAGTTTATTGGAAAACAAGCAATTCACTGTTCCTCTAAACTATACGTTGCAAAGTCATAAATTGGCCATAGGTGAGCTTTCCAAAGCTTTCTAAGAGATTTGGGTGTCAGTTATGCTGACATCTAGCCAGCATCCAAATCTTCCAAATGCTTCAGAACATCAGAATGCCAATACAAGTTCCAACAAGGGTCTATCAAATGATTGCCCAGAAGAAGGTAAAACAGGGCAAGCACACACAAAAGCCGTCAACTACTCTTCTAGTCTATGTTAAGCTTAGAAGATTTTTGAAAAAACCTATAGCTCTGAGTATCTGTGAATTCTTGGGGAGTATTCACCTTACTTTTCAGCAATAACATGCCATTATAAACTTGAAAAGGCTCTTTCAGATCTATTTGTTTAATAAACAACAATTCTTCCAGTTATGCAATCTTTTATTTGGAAACAAACACCCATGGTAAAACCCCATACCTCACCTCTTCTAGCATCAGACACAGACACAACATAATAGTACTTTAAAATAGTGTTAACATAATAGCATGCTCTGCATGTTCACTTAGAGTCCAAGAGCCCATCACATTTTAATGGATTATTAATGGAAAACTACCAATTAAATCTTATTATTGATGGAGAAAGAAAACTGTTGAAAATTGTAATTGAATGATGTAAGTGCAGCAACTGAAGCAGTCATGTGACTTATAAGTTAATCTAATGAGTTAAACTGTCACAACACAGAGTACGTGGCCAGATCCACCAACCAATCAACCGACATTTGTAGAAACCACCTCAATGAATCCAAGGCATCCAAGTTTTGAAAGGTAAATATCTGTCAACAAGCAAGCCACAAATACATTACATTCAAAAAAAGAACTTCAGTACATGTTCACCATGCAGAAATTACGTGAGTTTATATCTGTTCTGAATCTGAAACCTTTTACTCTGATTTTCCTGATATTGTAAGTCATAATTTCAGCAGCAACTAGGTATAAACTGCATCGCAGCACAAATAAGGCTTGAGTTTCATTCTTCTGTATGTGGTCTTTCAAAGCAACGTAGTGAATATCTCAGTATTTCATGAATCAGCAGCATCTGCAAGTGCCAATCATACAAATCCCTCATCTAAGGTCCAAAAAATGTTGCATATGTACGCCAGCGTTTGAGTCCAGAAATCACTGGGCAAAGAACTGAGGAGATTAGTTAATTCAGATCCTTTGCAAGTCAGCCAAAACCACTGTGAATATATGCAAAATATGTTATCTGGGTTGTAAATTCAATAGAAACTGGTTTGAATACATCAGGTTTTAAAAAATAAAGACCTTCTTAATACATTTTTTTATTTGCAGTATTGAAAATGGACAGCAAATTATCAACATTACCGCAGTACTTTATGAATGAATCGGCTTATCAACAGAGTACAGAAGTACAGTAAAACACATTGGCCAAAGTGAAGGTTTAAACGTGTTAATTTGCAATGGTCTATGAGCATCTGTAATCAGCTGAAGTTCTGCTGTCATGATATAACTTGTTAAATGACTGCTTTTTGATCGTTTACAATCATGCAGGCAAAATCTGAAAGGCAGTTGACTTTGATACTAACCCAGATGACCAAGAGATGGAAACCACAAAACTGTGGAAGCTTTTGAAAATGTTTAGTATAAGCAAACCACTCAAGGGCAGACAGGTAGGCAATGCCAGAGCTAGGAACAGAAACCAGATTGCCTGATTCACACTTGTGGGTTTCAGTTATCAAAGCACCTTACACTTTATTTAAAATCATCCTTAATCTTTCTTTCTTTCTTTTTTTTTTTTTAAGCACTCAGTTTTCCGTGACATACACCTTGCTTAATTACCCAGTGTAGACGGACATGAGAATGTCATTTAGCATTTCTCCCCCATCATTCTGGAGACACATTAAAAAAAGGATGGTGATCATTATCCATTTTCAGAATAGTTAATGAACCACAGAACTCTTAATATGGAGAATGACAGCTCCAGACCCTCAAATAGCCTATTTATCAAAATTCCAAAGATTTTTAATTCCAGATGCCAATGGAGGAGAGGGAGGAGATTTCTTTAACATTGTATACTTCAGTGCGAAAGAAGTCATTGCCGTGACTCGTCGCTCCTTTTGTTTATAAGAATGTTTAGGTGAAAGGCTCTCCTTTCAGGAAAGCAAGCAAATCTTGCCTCTTCCTAACATTGAGCTCTTGGTCTTCATATGCTTACCACAAAAAAGACCAATATACTCCTTCATACTTTTCTTTTTCTTAATACAGTAAACTGTTTTCAACAGATGAACCGACTAAGAAAAGTTCTTTCAAAATATATACAGAATGGAGATATCTACACAAGAAACAACTTTTTTTTTTTTCCATATTAAACAATCTCTTGTTTGCAAGAGAATCTCTCAGAATGATCCCAATTTCTTTCAAAATCAATAAGATTACCACCACTATTTTTTTCTTATTAACTTCCATAGTTGCTAAGTTTCAGTCATAAAAACCAGGTTTTCCTCTACAGTATACAGGATTGTGTGTGTGTATAACATCACAATCTATATCTTTGCACAATTCCATCTAAAGGATTTTAAATAAACTTGTACTATGTCCAAAGATATAACAGCACTTTGTATGACTTAACCTAAGCCTTTATTTTGGATATACAAGGATATATTAGCCTCTGTTTTAAATACAGCAAAGGGAATATAATATTCTCCAATGTTTATAGGTCGAATTATTTAACAAAGGGATTTACTACTATTTTCTGCTAATGAAAAAAAAAAAAAAAACCCAAAAAACCCCAGGTCCCAAGCTCCGAACAACCGTGCCCTGCATTTTCCAACAGGTTACGATGCCGAGGGCAATGCATGCTGCAGCTGAAGGAGAACAGCAGAGACTATCCCCCACCTTGAAAGTGTTTGCATATAACCCCGCATTCACAGGCAGAGCACTGACCCAGCAAAACTTCACAATGATAGAATCTTCTTTTCTTCCCAGACCACAGGGAATATGTCAGTGTCTCAATAAAATGTGACCAGCTGCATAATCAAGTCCAAGTGGTACCTTTTACTGTCGGAGACAATTACGTTTACTTACAGCAAGAGACCATTTCTGTACGTATGTGAATAGCAGTGGATGTTTCACTAACACTTTTCTATACAGAAAACCTATTGATCAAAAAAAAAAAAAAAAAAACCCCAAAAAACCAAACTTGAAACCTTGCTTTTTATATAGAAAATCTGCTGATCAAAAAAATAATCTCAACACTGCCCAACTGGCAGTATTTTATTCCTTTCAATTGCCAATCACTAGGTTACACTGTGAACTGAAAAGTAATTAGATTGAATGCCGAGTGTTATTCTGACAGGACTGGACATCTTTATATGAACTGTATGATTTAACTTCTGAATAATACCCCAGTTCCCAAAGGACAATGAGGAATTAAGAGGGCACGCTAACCCAAAATCCTAGAAAAACTTAGCAATGCTTAGAAAAGCTACCTATTATTTGAAGATTTAGGATTATTTGGAATTAGATAAATCCCCAAATAAATGTTTAATTTTTAAAATTAAAAAGAAGGTAAATCCTTCATTTTATCTCATGAATCTCAAAAAGTTAACCCTATACACAAGAAAGCCTAAGATAGCCACAAGACGATGCCATGTAACCTGTTACCAGTCTCATTTTCTTATCAGTATGTTAACTTAGCAGTGCAATTCTAATGGAACTGGAGGGATTTCTAGCTGATATGTCAGCTTAGATGTTTTATGAAAATATTCAAAAGTTCAGTCAGGTGTATTAATTAAAATGAAAACTGCAGGGAAAAAAAAATGGGAGAAAGGATACAATACCATTTCTACACATTTATGCAAGGAAAACTTTACCATGAATGTGATATCACATGGCTTAGTTCAGATAATTTCCATCTCACCAGCTGAACTGCATTTCAGCTGAATTTGTTTTTATCTGAAAATACTGACATCTTTGAACCGACCCTTCAGTTCTAATATACAACTGAGGAAATCAACACTGATAACCAAAACAGTGTTGTGCAGTTATTTATGTTGTACCGCAAATCAAATTGCTTGTGGACGTACAAAAATCTCTCTCCAAAGGAGCAAGCACAAAATCTCATAAGGAGAGGGTTGGGAACAGACCACAGGAGATCACTGGGTTCAAGGCAGGCTCTGCCACTCCGGGCAGACGTTTTCCTGCCCCGTTCAAAACACACAAACTCCTTGGCCGTCCTAAATAATCGCCTTACGACCTGCTGCATTTGAGCACACTTCATTCTCCTTTCCACCACTGATGCTTAGAACAGACTAATCTTTTTTCCCTTTGCAACAGGTTTTTTACATACTTAAGGATTGCTCTTACGGCCTTCCCTTATCTGATCTTGTCTTAAGCCAAATGTCCTCAGTCTTTTCACCCATTTTCTCAGAGCTCCTGCTCCTGAAATCTCTGACTGCCCTCCCTGATCTCTTCTGGCCTTCTTTCAGCACATCCCCATTCCTCCTGAAGCTGAGTTCCAACAAATGGACACTGTGAATATACCACTTGCACTGAAAATGAATGATTAGTATCCAATTATCGTTCACCTCCATAAAAGTCAATTATTATTCCTCTGCTGTCCTTTATTCCGATTTCACCTCCATATCTCTCCAGTAAGTTCACAGAGTCCTCTAGCTCTCTTGACCTCAAAGACGCCTCCTCATTTCATCACTCATTTACTACAAGAAGGAATGGTCCTGAACACATCTTTAAATTCCGTATAAAATAGGTCAGATTTTCAAAGTGCTGAGAATCCACTGTTAAGCATGGAAAAAACCCAAACAGCTCCCATATAAATAACTAAACTTAAGTGCAAGACTTCCAGAGTTGCACAGTCTGCCTTGCACCAGACTTCATCCTACACCACTGTGTGCAGACAGCAACCTGGCCTGGCCAGAGCTACGTATTTTCACCAAAGTGAGTCTTCCCAAAACATCAAGTGGGCTCTGACTCAAAAAGTAAATTTTTACAAGGATTTAAACTAGAATGATAAACTTTTTAAAGCAGGCAAAACTCAAAAGTATTTGCTTACCCACTTCTAAGCATCTACCAATCTCAAGTCTGGAGCTGCTTTGAGATTTGGCTTCCAAAGTCATCACTGTTTGCAAGGAGAGTCCTGTAATTTGCTCTTAGTCCGGCAAATTTGCAGGCACCCGCTCCCTGTTGCAAGAACCTGCACTGTCCACTTCAGGTCCATACAAAAAAGTCCTCCTTTGTGTCACTTCTAAGGCCAGTCTACCCTCTTGGTCTCCTCTCAGCAGTCTCTGTGCCACAAAATCCAAACCAGGTGCTCTATGAAGTCCACACATTTCCAGTAAAGTGCATTCTCAAGGGGCACGTTACAACACCTAGGTGTACAGGGCAAAACACAGGTGTCACAGTGTAGAGTCTTCTCGAAAAGTCACAGGAAAGGGACCTTACCCGCTCCTCCTCCACCTTCGCCTTTACACTTTTAGTATACAACATTCCCTCTTTTCACTTTGCAAGCCCAAAAGTGTAACTCGCTCCCCAAACCCATCTATTTAGCCATGTTTTCTTGCCTGTTCTAGAATTCCCTCGGACTTCTGGCCCTTCTTTATCCGAAAATAAAATAAACGACGCAAAGTGTCCCAGGAACAGTGGGTGGTGGTTTCATGGAGCGATACTTAAACGGTCTAATTCATTTTCAGCCCATTTTTAAGCGAATAAAGCGCATATAAAAAGACAAAAACAACAGCAATATGCAGATGTTCAGGAATTGGCATCAAGGCTGAAAAATGCCCCCTAGTATTCACCGTACTTTAATGTGCAATCACCTGAATTGCTTACCGCAAGCACAAATGGGCTATTGTAGTGCTGCGATGTTTCAACCTGAAGGCCGGAGGGGGGTGGCTGTTGCTAGGCAGTAAAGAGGAAAGTGCTCTATTCCAAAGCTGCACTATCAATTAAATCTTTGGGGGGGGAAAAAAAAAAAAAAAAAAAAGCAGAATCATTACATATCAGTGGTAAATTTCGGTACATTTTCCTGTCTCTCTTCCTGCAAAGATACTATGATTCCAAGCCTGAGTTTGCTCTGAATGCGGTGTTAAGGAAGCTACAGACAGACACGAGGACGCAAAACAGGATTCAGGAATGCAGCAGTGGAGCCGGTTTTCACTGGGTATGCACGCAGAGAACGCGGTCGTGTCCCTACACTGCAGAAAATAAAAGTATTAGCATGGTCATCCTGCACTGCTTCTTACATCTACTACGAAGACAAAGTAATCTATTAAACTATCTACTAGCTGGAGGAATTCTGGGAGGCAGATGGTCTCATTAGTTACTAACATGACAGGAATGCTCATATTCTCGGTAACAAACTACCTACGTGGATCATGAGGGCACAACATTTCATCCCAAGTTTCTTAAAAATCTGTGACATTAACACACATGACACATTCACTGACACATAAAAAGGATAAATACCGAAATGGAAAAACTAATAAGGGGTTGGAAGTCTAGATATATTTAATCAAGCTGAACCATATAGAGCAGCTTTGGATGTTTTTAATCAGGGGGCAAAAAAAGTAAAACTGCAGCTTTAGCAGTGTAGCTACAGTCAAAAACACATAAACAGACAAAAACGTAAAAACTGACAATTATACTATACCCGAAGCAATAACCACTAAAACACAGGTATCTGTAAAGTCTGTGTTTTTGAGAAAGTAACAATAAATTGAATTGAGTTTTACTGGAAAACTTCAGAAAACAAATTTACCTTACTTAGTAAATATGGGAGCACAGCAACAGTTTCACTGCAGTCTCATGTGTACCGTGCCCATTCTTCAACTTCTTCCCCCGCCCACCCCACATCACTGCGCATTCACTGACGCCTGCCCTGCAAACCCCCTTCTGCCGAAGACAGGAAAACACGACAGCGAAAGACTCGACAATTCACGTACATTTATTCCTCAGAGCAACACATCGTAATGGCAAGTTACAAATTTTGCACGCATCTATTTTAATAAACTGATTTAAATTATACAAGTGCAAATCCGTATGTAGACATTATTTTAAAGCAGTTGTCTGTTTAATGTGAAATCATTAGAGGCTTTTACCTCTCTGCATTTTATGCTGGCTGAGAGTGTGCCCACAAGCACAAGTTTCCATAACTCCGCTGCCACAAAGCAGTAACATGTCAAGTCACCTCAGCCCAAACGGCGAGCTTTCTCCCAACCCCAATTAAAACTATACGCAAGAAAGCTCCTTTTAAACAAAAATATATACACATAAATTTAGATAAACTCCTTCAATTTCTTCCAGGGCAGAGTCAAAGGCAGCTAGGATAGCATTTATTGACTTCTGAATTTTGGTTAGCTGCTCAATCAAGTTACTTTTAATAAAAACTTCAAGTATAAGCAACAACTATTGTGAGACTTGAGCAATTTGGGGCATGTTAGAAGGCAAAAAGGAGTAGGAAAACTACATTACTGTGAGCCTTGCTACTGAAGAAAATAATGACCCAGAAATGCATGCAATATTGAGTGAAACAAATTGTGGATTTTATTCAATCTGATCGCCAATTAAAATAAATATCACATGTGGTTAAGCTTAGAAATTCACTTTCTCTGAAATCATTGCAACACAGAACACAAGGGAAGATGCTAAGCATATTTTCAGTGAAGTTAATAGTTTTGTCAACAAAATACAACATTAGCTGTGATATTTATGTAAGCAATATCTTCCGAAGTGCCTACAGAATTTAGGAAAGCAAAAAGACTGAAGCCACTATTTTGAATTGCATGTGGGAGCATCTTTTCTATATACTGTTTCAAATAGCAAATTTCCTCAGCTAATGGCAGTAATGCTATATAAATGCAGAGTCTTGTATATAGAGAGTCACCCAAATATCCGCCAGTCACTGTGAATTAAGATAAAGTCCTTAAAAATGGTTATTTTAAAGAGAAAACTCTTTGCTGCTTTATCTTTCTCAGTGAACTCTATACCGTCAAAACTGTAAAATCCTGCCTATACCTGCTCTTCTTTCTGACGTTCCGTGATTTGCTTTGATTTTGGATTGTGTTGGGAGGGTCACATACCTTTTTTTAACATTCTTCGTTGGAGTTTTTCTACCACCTCTCCTCACCATCCTCCTCTTCCCACTACAAACTGTCCTTTGGCAACCTCAGTCTTCGATGGCCTCACATCTGCTCTCCTCCTTTACCACATTTCACCCCTCAAATGACCCCGGTCAACTGTAGCCCACTATTCCACCATCATGTGTTACTCTACATACTGAGCCGACAGGACCAGCAAACAAATCATAGAATCTATACGAGGCTTGGGACTGAATAAATGACTGATAAGGCAAATACACCTTGAGTGGAGAAAGAAAGAAAGAATTCAACTTGACAGGGGAGCTGGACCACGTATGCCTCCCCCAGCCCTTCATCCTACACATCACGAGAGAAAGAGGAAATACTCTGGAAGCATGGTCTTACAAAAATAATTCACTCACAGTATCCAGATGGTGAGTGGAGATAGGAATAGCCCAGCTGCTGGGAAGTGTTTTGCCACCTTGTACTCAGGTTTTAGAATTTTAGATAAGAGTGATGTCACCTGAGATGACCTGGCAGTCTGTGTCCACAAAAGTTTGTTCTCTAGGCTAGCAATAGGCACAAATTCTTAGAAAAGTGGGTGAAATCTTTTTCCACCTTGATAATTAGGTTCTAAATTTTATTTGAGAATATTACTCATACACTTCATGACTAATATGCCACCTCTCTTTTGGCAGAACAAAAGAGCAGCTTATTTAACAGGGTGTTGTGTTTTTTGGTTGGTTTTTTTTTTTTGGGGGGGGGGGGGGGGGGGGGGGGGGCGGGGGGGGGATCATTATGAGAAGATTTTGTGTAACTGTTATCCAGAGGCAGATGCGAGCGTTTACAAGGCTGAGAAATGGGAAATGAGAACAATCTTGCTCTGCATTATCTTCTCTTCTGTTCACCTTGGCCACTATATTAGGATATGCAGTTTAATGACACATTTATATTAAGACCACAATAGCTTTCTAGCTTACTGTATAGGACGTTGCTAGGATGCATTTCTTAAATCATCAACAAAATTACCCTCTCTAGGTATATATTTAGTATACCTATCAGCAATTGGAAAAACTGAATTAATCAAATTACCCACGGCCAAGATTTCTTTCTTTTTTTTAAAGGATGGTTAACATTAGAATCCCAGATCCATATTTAGACATATCAAATCTTGAATTGAAAATGATGAGCACTGAAAATTAGGTCACATATGCAGGAGTTTTATTAAAGAGTTAAGTGGCTGGTTTAGAAGCCCTATTTCCTCCTTGGTTATAACATCTTCCCACGGAAGACTGGCAAGTCAGCAACACCGTGTGTTTCCGAGGGCAAGATGCGCCATACCTTTCGGTACCCAAACAGTTTATCCTCTTCTACCCGCTCAGGCCTCAGCCCCAAGTCTCAAGAGACATACCAAATGCTCTGCCTTCAAATATGCTGCTATGTTATCAGTACTGGAAATCCACCCAATAAACTCCTGCATCTCCAACTGCAGCTGTTTCCACTAAAGGGAATATTGTCCCAAGCACTGCCCGACCCCTTTGCTCTCCAGCTGAAAATCAGTTTATTCAGCTCTGTTAATGGAACAATGAACCCACCTCAATCAAAATAGGCTGGGTTTATTTACACATTTTAAACACTATATATTTGTTAATCCGGCTCATCGACTAGCTACCAAAAGATTTTTCTGCAGCAAGTCCTCTCCCTACGACTAATTATATTCTTTTAACAAGCCACCACCCAACGCAAGTCCACTTCCAGCATTTCTCTAGCACCCACAGTAGGCACCAGCTATTCTGTTTCCTGAAATGAAATCACCACATCAAAATCTTCTAGCTGAACGGCCCCGACCTTTTCAGAGGTGTGCTATTAATAAGATAAAATAAACTGCAGGACTCCAGCAACCAGGTTAAAAACTCAGTAAGTAGCTAGGAGATGACATGAAATGAGACCAAGTGGTCTCTACTTAATGAAGTAGACTACCTCCTACAACCAAAGCAGCTTTCAATAACCAACATATGCTTTCACAATACAAAGGCACATCTGCATTGGTGAATGAATAGAAAAAAGCACCATTAAAGGCATTCAAAGGCACATTGTTTCTATCTGTTCATATTTCCAGAACCATGACGCATGAAATAATGACTGTTAATGTGCAGGTTTCCACAGGCAGCCAGATTAAGGATAAACCCCAAACCAGATTAACTGTAAGAGGAAAATACCTACTTTTCTTCCTATAAAAGTGCAGGTCCCTTACATAAACGTGTAATTTTAAAGCCAATTTTAAAGAATATTTTAAGAGTTGCATTTTCTTTGTTCAAAAGTCAGAGAAATAGATAGAATATGTATAGGCACAACTGGCAAGCCACGCACACGCGAGGGAGTTGCGCATGCGAGAGCACGCAGCAGAAAGTGCCGTGACTGGAAGCAGCCTGACAACTGCTTAATCTGCAGCTGTTATTTTCCAATTTAAGGCCGGCTGCAGAAACACCAGAAGATTTCAGTGCAACGCCTGATGACAGCAAGCAAACAAGATGTTTGGCACACAACCTGCTTCCTCTACCCTTGGACGCGTCCAGCTACAGTTCAGCGTGTCTCCTGCTAGATGAAGCGTGAGCCCCAGGAGATGCAGCTCCAGTGGGCTGCTCCGTCCACCCGGCACCATCATTCACCAGAGCCTGGGAGAAAGCCCCACAACAGCTTTCAGCTGCTGTTAGTTCCCATTTTAAAGAGGGGAAAAAACACATTAGGCTGTCCTGCTGATTACGTAAACATATTCACCTGTTTCTCCGGCTTTCTTTGTAAAATGCCCCTTTAACTCTGCAGGGTCACAGCTGCCAAAAACATAAGAAGATTGAAAGGGAGAAAAATAGACATTTTGTTACCAACTAAAAAGTTTAAGTAAACAAAAGCAACACCTGCCTTTGCCATTTGCAAAGATTACTCTTCCTTGAGTATTTGGATTTTAACACACTGACGACCCGTATTTTCCAAGACGCAGAGAAACTACTGAGCCTACTGATGGTATCTAAGTTTATGGCTCCTTAATATCTTTTGGAAATCAGATGATTACAGGAGCATTTTCAGAGCCACTAAAAAAAAAAAAAAAGAAAAAAAAATCCACATTCCAACAAGGTCAAAAACATAATGTAAGCTCTTGAGATAGAAAAAATTACAGGATCACCTCACGTACACTGAACTCTGTGTCTTTTGGTTAATTACAGAGCAGAGCTGTGCCCCTGTATTTAAACACAGAAAGTTATGGTACCGCACAAAGGGTAAAGTTTAAATTAACCAAAGCCTCTCTATGTACTGCGCTCATACTCATCAGTTCCACAGCATGACAAAGACACTCATGTTACAAAATCCTATCAGATGTCAGCCCTTACGGAAAGCGTTATTTGCAGCGTGCTTCAAAAATCTTCTAGTGCTGAAAACCAACAGTAATTCTCTCTTGCACCACCCCTAGGAAGTGCTGAGTTCCCAGAGCTCTGTTCTACCAGAAAATACATTTGTGAACCGTTACTGTACAAAATTATTTTGAGCAACCAAACCAATATTTTGCCCACCTTCCAAAAACAGGCGGATGAATGACATAGAAAATATTTTCTTCTCGAAGCCTCCCTCAGTAGATAACTACTTAAGCTTTTGTACATCTTCCCTATGGAATGAAAACATAAAAATGATACACCTGAAACCACAGAAGTCACTTACATAAAAAGCTTTAAAAAGCCTAAAATAGACAGATAGATGAACATAATCTGATTACCCACCTCCAAGCAAGTATTTCCAATTATTACAACTCGGATTATTAAATAATTCCTGCTAAGCATAGCATTAGAAACATTATTAAAATTAATGGTTGCAGTTGTCAGCTGATGAATGCAGAATAAATATGGCATCATACATATGACCATAAGGAGACAATATTAATGAGTTATTTTTGAGAGTGGGAGACTATCAACAACCCACGAATTTTAACATTGTCATTTTTTCAATCTCTTAACATTGGCACGCTCAGGAAGAAGTGGTAACTGAAAAATTGAGAAGGGTTTTGGATTTCTTGACTGTATTAATGCTATTATGACTCACAATACCCAGAATATATTTGGCACAACCCCCAGAAAAGGTCCAGTCAGTGCTTCAAACATATAAAATACAGTTTAAAGCAATTTCTTAAACACAAGCTGGAGCGGAGGAGCAAAAGCGCAAGACACAACAAGCTGCCAAGATACCATTGTCTATTAACAACTCTCATTTTAGGCACATCAGCATAATGTGATAAACGATTGGCAAGATTTTTACAAAATAAAATTGCTATTACTGAGACAAGCACAAAGTACTTGAAATGTCATGCTTGGTTCACAGCAGAGCCTTTCCCTCCAGCTTTATTCTCGAATTCCTCTAGAAATGCCGACAGCAACAAATAAAAAGTTTCTAGCCATGCAAATCTATTTTGCTTTTATCTCGAGTCTTAGCTCCAGGAATACTGTGATGATGTCAGATTCTCAGCTTTTATTAAAAAATATTTTAGCTCTTAGGATTACAAAGGAGAATGTGACACAAGTGACCCAAGAACACTCAGCAGTCAGATAACAAATTTAAAAAGTATTCCTATTTTAATACAATTACTTTCATTGCTTGAGCAAGTAACAATAGAGAGAAGATGAATCATTTTGCCATGTGGCGTTGGCAAATCTGCTTTATGCGATATTCTGCTTTATGTGATATAAAAAAATTGAGGCGGCGAGACAGCCGCGCAGAGGGACGGCGGCCTCGCGCTGCTCTGACGTGATGCTTAGCGGGCTGCAGCGGCGCGACCTGGCCTTCCCCGCGGCGCAGGGCCCGGCAGCAGCGTCCCTCGCCCCGGCCAGCTCTGCCGCTGTCGCGCTCCCTGCTCCTGCAGGCACGGGGCGGCAGCTCGGAGGCTGCAGCAGGCACAGCCCCACCAGGAGACAGCCCATGCGCACGGGGCTTCGGGCGCTGCCAGGAACGGCCGCGCTCCTCCGGCCCAGGCACGCGATCACCGTTAAAATATATAAAAGCAGTACATGGAACACAAATACCCTCCGCCATGGAACAGAAACCCCCTCCGCCATGGAACAGAAACCCCCTCCGCCATGGAACAGAAACCCCCTCCGCCATGGAACAGAAACCCCCTCCGCCATGGAACAGAAATACCCTCCGCCATGGAACAGAAACCCCCTCCGCCATGGAACAGAAACACCCTCCGCCATGGAACAGAAACACCCTCCGCCATGGAACAGAAACCCCCTCCGCCATGGAACAGAAACCCCCTCCGCCATGGAACAGAAACACCCTCCGCCATGGAACAGAAACCCCCTCCGCCATGGAACAGAAACACCCTCCGCCATGGAACAGAAACCCCCTCCGCCATGGAACAGAAACCCCCTCCGCCATGGAACAGAAACCCCCTCCGCCTCCTGCTTGCTGGATGGCTGCTGCATGGCACACCATAGGAGCTGCGTTTCTGTAAAGAGATGGAGAAAACTAAAGGGGTCCGGAGTATTGCAAACGCTGCGCCAAACCCCACTTCAGTTCACGCTGATGAGAGCAAAGGGACGTAACGAGACACGTTTAAGCCCCGCTCGCTTGCTATAATATAAAGACAACTATTCTAAAAACTAAGAAGCCTATTCTGGAAAAACCTCAGGCTAACAATTTCGTCTCTGACTGCCGAGGTATTGCCTCGTTCAGCCAACAGTCGGTGAAGGGCTTTGACCTCTTCCTGCAGGTGCAGCCCCAATCCGCTCCTTCTCCCCGGAATCCCGCCACCAGATGGAGCGCACACCGTGCCGCGCTCGCAGGGGAAAGAACACGGACAGCCACAACCCCACCTACGGATTTCGGCTCATTCCAAGCAAGTAACTAAGAGTTTAAAGTTACTGCCTGCACTCGAACTGACGGGAGTATTCGGCACAGCGGCGTAAGGAAACAGCGAGCGGTCCCTCGCACGCCGTTACTGGTGAAAAAGGCATACAGCAATGGCTGTAAGAGGAATCCAGTCATTCAGTTGAAACTGTGCTGGGAATAGAACAATAATTTATGTACTTACCAGTTACATTCTTTAGACCGTAAGACAGTATACAGCTAATACAAGATTTATTCTCTTAAACATCATTTTCTTCTAGAAACAGAGTAACCCAAGGAGCGTATAGTTTTGTTGTAAGCACTGTAGGTGTTGTGAATAAATGTACTACAGAAAAAAGGTAACTAGTTTAACTCTTCAACCATCTGCTAGTGTGACCCTGCTAATTTAAGACTCAGGCAATTTTTATGAAAGCAGAAATTGCATCAACTTCAGCAGGAATTCTGAAAATCAGCTGAAGATAGGAGTGAGAAGACTCCTATTTACGTCTGGAAAACTCCCATCTACTCCGTATTCACCCAGCCCTTCAGCACTGAATACGGCTGTTTTCTTCTCCTGTTGCTTCTGACAGATTAAGCAATTCCAGAGTTGTCCATAATTAATTTTGGCATGAAGGTAACTACCCTTGCACAATCTGGAAGACAAATGAAACGTCAGAGAAAGGCACCCCAGAGTAATTTGTTTCTTGCCTTATCTACAAGAAGCAGGTGTAATTTTTTAACAGGTGTGATAGGGCAGCACAAGACAGTGGCTCACCACTAGTCCCTTAATAAATGTAAACATAAGAGAAATACTTTAAGTACTAAGTAAAGGGTAGGGAGACAAACAGAAATCGATTAGCAAAACAAACCAGCCTGTCCCCCGCCCACACCCCAAGCAGCCCTTCGGCGAGTGTACCCACCCGAGCCATGCAGTAGGTTCAGGATCTGCAAGGCAGCAGCCGAGGAAACCCCCCTGGCAACAGAGCAGGAGAAGAACAGCCAGCCGGGACCTGCGGGGCGTCCCCATCCGCGCTGGAAACCCCAGCGGGTACCTGGAGCGCAGGCGTCAGGCATACCGCTGTCCCACGCAGCCCTGCCTCCCAGCTCCAACACGGAACGGGCGCGTGGCTGGCCTTGCAGGCTGCAGCGGGTCAGGATCGGGGGGTGTATGATGATGTCCTGGCTGCAGCTGGGATAGAGTTAATTTTCTTCCTAGTAGCAGGCATGGTGCTGTGCTTTGGATTTAGTAGGAGAAGAATGTTGATAACACGCTGATGTTTTTAGTTGTTGCTCAGTACTGCTTATGCTA
This sequence comes from Pelecanus crispus, assembly GCF_030463565.1. NCBI lineage: Eukaryota > Metazoa > Chordata > Aves > Pelecaniformes > Pelecanidae > Pelecanus > Pelecanus crispus. Next base: position 8,040,424 of record NC_134651.1, on the reverse strand, counting down.
GTCAAGGACTTTTCAGCTTCCCATGCTCTGCCAGGGGCAAAAGAAACTGGGAAGGGGCACAGCCAGAATAGTTGATGCAAACTGACCCAAAGGGCTATTCCATACCATATGGCGTCATGCTCAGTATAGAAACTGGGGGGGGTTGGCCAGGGAGCAGCAATCGCTGCTCGGGAACTGGCTGGGTATCGGTCGGCGGGTGGTGAGCAATTGCATTGGGCATCACCTGCTTTGTATATTATTATTACATTGTTATTATTATTATTTTACTTTATTTTATTTCAATTATTAAACTGTTCTTATCTCACCCCAGGAGTGTTTCTCACTCTCACCCCTCCGATTCTCTCCCCCATCCCATCGGGGCAGGGGCAGTGAGCGAGCGGCTGCGTGGTGCTGAGCTGCTGGCTGGGGCTAAACCACAACAGATGACAATGATGGTTTTGCTTCTCTGTCGTGATACAATAGCGCCTGCTGAGGATACAATCGGCAGCTTCATGTCTTCTGCGTGGGCGTCTCTTGCCTAAGAAGCGGTAACAGAGCTTCGGCAGAGACCCTGCCCCCAGGGTCGTGCAGCGGAGCAGCAGGGAGGCCTGGCAGAGACGGCGCGGTGTGCAACAGGGGGACGCACAGGCCCAACCCTGCTCTCCCTTCCCTGGGGGGCAAGGTGGCAGGAGAACGAAACGCCACCAGCGGGGACAAAGCCACACGGATGCAGAGCGGGCTCCCAGGATGTCACCGCAGGATGAGCAGACATCCCCTTGGCCGCGTTGGGCGGGATGTTCTTCATTAACGCTGAGAGTACAAACCTGCCATCCCCAAGCCTGTCCTCCTTGTTTAGCACACCTCTCCCCTATCATCTTAAATCCTGCCATTCTCTCTCTCTTCTCAACTCAAGATTACTTTTGGTCGCCTTATCAGTCTCCTCCAGACTGACAGTTTCAAAAGCAGATATATCCTCGACGCGTGTGTCTGACAGGTTTGGCCTCTCTTTTTATGACACCTGTGCTGACAGCGCGTCGCAACCACAGATACACGGAACCGCACCTGAACGCGCCTAACGACTCTGTAATCACAAAAAGTCTTCTTACTTTTACACGAAGATTTCCATTGTGACCTTTGCGCTGGATATTAGTTATCAATCTAACAAATCTTACACAGACAGAAAATGCTAGTGAGTCAGTCAGTACGGATCCAAGAGGTGGGCAAAAGTCTTCATTTCAGTCAATAACTGAAATGGAAAGATCAACTGAGTATTATTAAAAAGACATGTCCCCTTTTTTCATCTCCAAAATGAAAGTTTGGAAAATTTTCATCAGCTTTTCCCTCAGCAGGAAAATAAGGGCAAACCATTGTTTCCCCTCACCCTCAAAATCACTTGGAAATCAGGGTCAATCCCATCAAAGCTCATGGATACAGTCTTTATTCTTGGACTCAGTGAAATGAGAGTCCTTCTATCTGACGCTACGGCAAAATCCAGACTCTAACTTCAAAAGCCAGGAGATCGAAAAGGAGTTGAACAATCAACGCCTGCTCCGATTTTAACTGCTGTGAGTTCCAGTGCTCCTCCATCCAAATTCTGCCCCTACTTCAAATATAACAAGCATTCATTTAAATTCAGTACCACCTGAACACAAATGGTCTTAGGAAGAAAAGGGGGAAAAAAAAACAACCAAACAAACAAACCACCCAAACCCCACATTTAATTCACAAAGTCTACACAAAATGTTAATAATTACTCCAGAGTAACCAAAGAGTGATCTAAGGATTTAGGATATCAGTATGTCACCAGAAAGTTGTAAAAAGCATGGCTGTTATAATTCAGTGCAAAAATGGCTTTCATTGCCCATCAATTTCACAAAATCACCAGCCAGACACAAGTCAATCAAGAAGTGGTTTTTTTTTTTTTTTTTTTGGGGGGGGTCTACCAAAAACCTCATGGTGACTAAAATTTCTTCCAGAGAAAAGCAAGACACATTACTGGGAACAAACAATTCCAGAGAATTTTGATAGAGGCTGTAATTTTCTAGGGCTGCCAATCTGATACGTTCAATATCACTGATAAGATATTGAAAAACAAAATTAAAATAAAACTTTAAGTACGCACGCTAAAACCAAACAATTTATTAAAACTAATACTGGAAAAAAATAATAATCTTATATACATACACAAGGAGGTTATGATTAAAATTGGAAGAGGGCATGCAACAACCTCCCTAGGTTTTATCAATACCATGTTAACTTCAAATCTCCATACTACAATGACAGCATATCAGCTCAGTATTATGTATGTGTTTCGCTGATAATTTTCCAAGTTATTCACCTAAACACAGCTGATGCATAAAACTAAGTGGGGTTTTTGTTTTGGTTTGTTTTTAATTAATAATGTTGATGTTACTAAAGGCAGGAAAAGGAGAGAAAAGATTTCTGGTTTTCAGATTTATTGATCAAAGGCAGTTTAGCAATTACATTATCAGCTACAAAATAAAATCAAATCCCTCTGAAATCCATAAAAATCTGACGTATATTGATAAAAGTAAATATGCTTAAATAGTTCAAAAGAAAATTTCAAAATAATGTATAAAGGTTGTTTCTGTCAAAACAAGCAGTCTCTTGGACTTTGTGTGTGCAAGTAAATACCTGAAAAATGTCTCTGAAAGATTTGACAAAAATAAAAAGGCTTGGTGACTGAAAAAAGATATTGGATTATGCAAGTGGCAAAACCTCCTTGTGACAGGAGCCCCAAAGTTTGCTCTGAAGGAACCCTCTCCAAGGCCACTTCAAAGTGCTACTGGCCCAAGAGACGTCACATCTGCCACCACAAGCGGCTGTATGCTTCTTCCCCTCCCTACCCAACTAAACTCTTCTCTTACACGTAATTATCACAAAAATGATGGATGAAAGCTGCTTTTGGTTTTGCTTTTTTTTAAATAAAAATATTGTGAAGAGCAGCCAGGCAACATTTAGGAAGGAACAATGCATTTAGATGGTTAATGAAAATACACATTTGCCTTATAGGAAATAAAAATTTTTGCAGCAGAGTCAGAAACACTTTACCTCAAGGCATAATACAACCATTAACCGAGCCATAATTATTGACTGTGAATTCTTACGGTATGCTCCAATGCATTTGGCATTGGCACGGAACAGGAGGCAGTAAACCAATTCAATTACATGCCTGATCTGTGAAGTTTATTGATCTTCAGAAGTGGGGCCAACTTGCACAGCCTTAGCTGTGAAAGTTAAGAAGATGCTGAAAATGTCTACTGTTTATCTTCTTGCTTTTTGTTGCCGTTGTTTTTAATTAATTAAGTGTTAGGGGTTGCTAAACTGGAGTCCACACCTTTTTGTATTATTGGTGATAGTTAAATTATGAAATACATGTTTCTAATTGTATCGCTGGTTTTGTATTTTCTTCATTTCTCATGTGAAAAAGTACAATATTTTAAAAGTGTTTGATACTGACATAATTTAACCTTGTATTATATTTTAAGCTTTAAGATTCTTATCCAATCTTTGTCTGAAATCAGAACATTCTTTAAGTGAGAATCAATTTAAAAATTGGCTTCAGGAGAGCTTGCTCTGCTATCTCACTCTCAGAACCCACCTTCCATAACCGAGATAGAAATTACAGGAATAGTAAGTAGCACTCATATTTCTCTTAGACATAATACCAAGATTAACGCTCACTGGGCAGAATTTACCATGTTACCCAATATATTGCTGCTGTTGAAAATTTAAGTTCACATTTTCTCAAATGGAATATTTTGCATCATCAATGCAAAGTGTGAAGTGTTATGAGTATTGTAAGTAGGCAAAGATATTGTTGGCATTTGGAAAACTTCATTTTTCTTCACTAGTCCTTATTTTTTTTCATAGAAGACCACTGCAATCAAGATGTCTGCTGTGAGATGTTATAGCCACTGCTGTACTGCTGACAATAGGGTTTTCTTCCCTATTTGAAGTACCAGCATTACAGTCCATCTTTATAGATTTTGTAAGGATGTTGATTCCAGTTTAATAAGCATCACAGAGCATCTGACAATCATACCCGTGAGGGAGGCTAACTGACAAATTAGCAGACCCACTGCATCAAGGCCGGCAAAATCTAGTCTTTAAAAACATCTCTCAAATACTCTCTGGCATAGATGATAGAGTTTACAAAGAAGCAATGCCTACTTTATTTTAAAAAACGTTAGTAAGACAGTAAGCACCATCCTAGAACAAAAACCCTGCCCAGTTCTGGTTCTTTTCTAAATCAGATTTTCCCAGTTGCACAGCTCCTCTTACGGATATGCAGGTGTCCAGCAGGAAAGTCAGCATCACAAGTAATGATAAAATCTATTCACATGAAGTCTCAAGTTCATAAAGTATATCTGATAGCACTCCAAGGCTTTAATTTCTTGACTACAATGAAGAAGCAAAGATCAAAACAACCCAAGAAGCAAACTGAAGAATGGCCTCACAGATTGACTGCTTCAGATCCCTGTACTCGGTGGTCTGCCCAAGGAAACAAGAATTAAGAGCCAAGAGCTGCCCAACAAAGAGAGCCTGAGAAGTTCATAAGTGAGGTGGCTGCTGTATTGCTCTGTTCCGATGCTTTCTCCACTGTAGAAAGAACATTTCAAACAAGAAGCCAGAAATTAAGACCAAATCTAAGAAGAAAGGAAAAAAGGAAACAGGGAGATACATGTCTGAATCATGCTGTCACAGGCAAGTTTCCAGTGTAATCAAATGCACCTATAATTCACACGACCACATCAGGAACCATGTTTTGAGATCATCCACTTTTAAAGTGTAATTTATCTGCCGCTATTACAATATGAACAGGTAATCATCTGTAAACATGCAAATCATTTCAGGTATTTCTGCAATAGTGCAATATTTTCAAATAAGGTGGAATAGGAATCATCTGCAGAATATGAATGTAGAAGCTTAATAAATGTTGGTTTTGGTTTGGTTGTTTTTTTTTTTAATGGAAGGGAGTAAGAAAGGGCTACCACACTTTCCAGGAGGAAAAGCTGGTAGAGAATGCCAGGAATAGACTGGGGCAAGAAAATTGTCCCAGGAGGGTGTTGACATGTCAGCTCAGAAGACAGCATGGGAATTCACCTGGTTACACACAGTGATACAATCAAGGAAAAAACATTCCATGGCAGACGTAAAAAGACCCGAGTTTTTGTCCAGGGTTAACAGATATAGTTATATCAGGGCAACTGAGAAACATCTGAAACTAAAAATTGACCCAGTGTGCTGCGTAAGTACAGTTCAAAGACGAGGTGCTCAACAAATAAAAAAAGGAGAATCAAACTAAACAGACCTTTTCATCCAGCAGCAGTAAAACTAGAGGGCAGAAAACGATGTTAAATTGCTTAAGCTTGTTGCATCAACAAACCATATCAGAAAGTTACAAAATATGGGTCTCATGGTAACCATTCCTATGCAACACATCGCAAAATAATAAAGCGCTTGCATCAAAGTCAAGTTGAACCCACATAATGACTCACCCTGGGAAACTGGGGCAGTGACGGTGTGCGAAGGAGGAAACGATTACGTGAGGAATGCAAAGCCACCAGAAAGTAAAACAATGTATGGGCACCGCAGTGGTAAAGCAAGAAACCATGGAGGGCTTGGAGCACCGGTAGGTTCGTAAGGCAGGTAAAAAGCCATCTTAATTAAATGAAAGTATCACCCCAGAACATGAAGGACATTCCATTTTTTTAGTGACTGTCAAGCACAGTCAGCAGCTCACTGGGTTCATCAGGCAGTAAGTGCAGCCTAAAATGTAAATGTAAACCGAGGACAAAAGCAAGTTAAAAGTACAGAGATCTGGACAGCAAAATAAGACAATTGTAGAAATAACTAAATAATGACCGGTTCATGGTTTCACTTTCCTCTTGGCCGCCTGAGCACTTGCGGAGCTACATGCATAGGAAAGCTGATGAGTTTGAAAAATACTAACACACTTTTAAGTTAACTTCAGACAAACAATTCAGATGTTCAAATAAAGAACACCCATTTTTAGCAAGATAGGATTAAAATTGTGTTTTAAAGAAAACAAAGCACCAATCTCTAACACTGAATAAATACAGATTATTATAAAATTGCTCTTAGTACTAATTTCAGATTTAGACTGTGCAGAAAAAGACATTAGGAGAACTTTATGGTACTTATAGTTTTACCTTGGGACTCTTAGTCATATTTGGTCCCACTTACTCAGATTCTCTTCATATCTATCATATGCAGGTGTAAGGCCAAAAAAACTTGTCCTAGATAGTGCAAAGATTTTTGAAGTACATTTGATTGGGCTCCTATAGACCGAGGGAGAAGGGAGATTCTGCTAGCGCCTGCAGTTGTTCCTAGCCACATTAGAAACTCGTGTTGTCTAAGAAATTTTTAAATGTTATTACTGCAAACATAAGCTTTGGAAAAAACTTTAAAACATTACTGTGCATCAGACTAGACTTGAGAAATTTTGCAAGATGCTCATTTCCACTTGTGCAGATGTCCATATAGAGAGCTTTAAGGTGAAAACTCGGTATTTACTGTAAACAAATCAAGAAGTAACATTTTTTTCCTGTTGCAGTGAAAGATGGTTCTTACAAAAATGGATGTTAATTCCTGATATCAAGTTGGCAAATGAATTAAAATTTCCAGAGTTATTCTATTAATCGTGTTTAAATCTCTCTCTTACTAGAGATTCAAATATTTGTTCTATAATACCTCTGTAAATACATAAATTCCCAAAATCTCAGCTGTCTTATTGTTTCCGATAATACCATGCCTGAAAATGATTCAGGGAGTTTACACAAACAAACAACCCCAAAAAACCCCAAACCAAACCAAAGCAAAACCAAAACCCTAACGCCTGAGAGGAAGAGAGCTAAGGCACTTTCCTTCCACAAGTACAAAATCCAACAGGCTTATTTATGAGGGGCTCCAGGGCACCGTGTGAAGCGTATTTTGGCAGCAATCACAATTGCAATGGAACTGGTACTCTGAAGAAACAAAACATTTTGCATTTACAGTCTCTTTGCTCTTCTTTAACCTTCAAGCTGCTTAAAAAAAAAAAACCCAACAAACAAACAAAAAACCCAAGATAATTTTTAATCTGCATATTGCATGGCATCAAAATAGCACATCTCCAAAGCTCAGAAAACATATGCTGTCAGCAAAGAACAAAATCATCTCTTTGATTCTAATACCTGTGATAGTAGCATGATAATAACTACGTGTGACAACTTCTCCCTACTCTCAAAATAATTATGGCTCTCTAGAATTCAACATCTGCGTTACCAGATGTTACTGTCAACCACGTAAGCAGAAGCACTGCAGAAACCTGGCCTGCCTCCAGAATTTTTGTCTCAATACCTCGGCAGATGCAGGTGGTTTTCAGTAGTCCAATATTTGGAGCACCAAGCCATGCAAATCCACTTATGTAAACAAGAAAGCAGCATCAGCAAATAATGCATCATACCCAAACAGTTTCAGCGTAGTCTGAGACTGACACTTCTGCCAACCTACCGAGAACGCAGATCAGTTTTAACATCTGACACAAAAAACCAGTAACGCCACGACATGTTTCTGAAAACCCATTTCCATTAAGTCGTTCTAACTTCAACATTCACTTTTACACATAGACATAATTATGTGTCAGCTGGATGACATGTGACCTATTAAAAACAAGGCGTGTGCAGCAGAATTTTAAAATATTACATCAAAACCATAAATCATTCATTCTTAAGACATAGCTTGTAACTTAGCACCGAACTCCTTGCCTGAATAGGATGATTTAGATACAGCGCAGCTTTTATGGAAGAATGTTTCCTCTATCTATATTCCTCTAAACTGCTGCAATCTGAAATCAAATTATCTTCAACAGGAAAGCAATCCAAACTCTAGCTGAACTTTCTAAGTGAAAATAAACATACTTAAAATGGAGTTAACCGTAGCCAAAGGGTAAAAATCTTCCAAAAACATGCCTGAAGCACTGCCGATGCGGAATCTTTTTGATGTTGCACTCCTTAATTATTAAGCCAACAGGTTCAATACAAAACCGAGTAAGAAGAACAAGGTCTCTTCTACTAATGACTCCACCATCTTGTTTCCACAACCAGCCAGAGATGAGCCTGTCCTGTCCTATTTGGCCACACTTTCCTTTGTTTCTCAGGTCAGCCTGGGACATCCCTTTCCCAGAAGAGGCACGTAGCATTTTGGAGGGCAGCTCCGGCTGCTGCAGCGCCTCTCCAGCCCCAGCACCGCTCTCCTGCCATGCAAGGGGGAGACACCTGGTTGGAAGGTCCAGCTCCTCTCTTCCTCCTCAGTAACGCACTGTGGATCCCCAGGGGTGCAAAAGATTTTGGGAACCTCTTGACTAACACACTCACGGGCACGTAGAAGGATGTTGCGACAGCTACAAAAGGGCTTTTCCTAACGGTTGCCCCAAAGCACTTTACACGATCAGCGAACGAGGTCTAATGTGCTTATGCCATTTATTTACCCATTAAGGAGGTGCGTGTGGGAGGCTTAACTTAGATGTGAAATACTAACAAGACAAGAAGAGGATCCATCTCCTAGATCTCAGCAGAGCTGTGAAGCCAGAGAGGTAAAGTAAAGCAGGTTTTGTAGCCAAAGAGTGCATCCAGGATTTGGTACTTCAACATGAATCTCTAAAGGGTAGTGAATGTGTATCAGCCTAAGTGTTCAGATACATAATTAAGTCGGAAATCATTAGGGTCTTTATTACAGCAGGATTCTAGCTCTACAATACCAGACGTGAAGGTTTCCACTGTAAAACTTCTTTTTCATGCATGTAAAAATTAGCCATCAGAATTATTTCTAGGTTCAAATACGTCTCCTGAGCTCTTCACCTTCAAGCAAATTAAACTGAAGTGCCCAATCATTTTTAAATGGCATAAGTAGTAAGTTTTAAGGGGTTTGCAGTCTCTGATACAATTCTGAATATTCAGCCTTTAACTTCAACTTCAACAATTAAGGCTTCATTAGCAGCAGTAGCTTCACCCTCCCTCCAATTCTGTGCTTACAATTTTCTCATTTTATACAATTATGGCTAAGCGCGCAGTCAAAATTTAAGTAGCATAAGCTACACATGCAGGCATTAATTTTAGGAAACAAAGTCAGTGTTACTACTGGTTATTGGCAACTTACTGGCTCAACACAGAGGAATTTGAGTTCAAGGCTTTACAACACTGGACACTGTATATACAGCTAATAAAAGCATTCACCGCCCCAAAGAGTTTCCAGCCTATATACCTGACAGCCCAGATTTTTAAAATCCATACTTTCATGGTCTTAGTTATTTTGGTACTTCTATGCACAGAAGTATTTCTTTTAAAAGATTTCAAAAAACAAATGCATATAAATGTTATAAGCAACCTAATTTGACCTTCCTGAGACCCGCCTCAAAATTATGTATAGCCATGGCTAATTTTTTTTTTTTTTAAGTAAAAAAAATAAATCCCATTGTGTTAACTCCATATTGCTCAGGTGTGCCAAGACACACTAGACATCTCACCTAACAAAAAGAAAATATTAAAATGGTCACACTGTTAGCCATAAATATTTAAAATTCAAATAAAAGCCTCTGAAGTCAGTCACACAATTGTAAATTCAGAACAACTCTGGGAAATTCAGGAAAATAAGTGCATACTAGGAAACCTGAAATTGGAATCGAGAACAAATGTTTAAATTGACTCTGAAAGAGGACTAAGTTAAATTAATGATACTTAAGTTAATTTAGACCACCTCAAAAGTAGCTGCAAACTAGGGGGGCTACCTTTCAGTGACAAAACCAAGGGAAAATATTTCAGGAGCAGTTAAGAAGAATATCATTTGCCTTAGTTCCTCACGTGGCTCTCTGCTCCTCTCATAACCACAGCTCCATTTTCATGATCTTCCATATATTGCTTAAAATGACACTTATAATTCATTTAAATTCATAACTCATCTTTATTATGTTTTTTAAGGTTGTAAGTTCTTTCTATCTACAACTGGAACCACAGTAATTTAAAACCCATCCATGGCTGAATCCATATTTAGTCGACTACTCCCTTCTGCTGAAATCTGATGACATAGGAAGATGAGAAAAATTCTACATGATAATCAGGGAAAAAGGAATTTAAAGTAAAATATTTGATTATTTCTTTAAAGAAGTGTCCAAACAGCATGAACTCACACTTTTCTGATTCCCAGTGCACAGTAATGCTCATGTAACAATTCATGCCTGTCTTTTGTTTCGGGTTTTTTTTTTTTTTTTTTAAAGGGCAAATCAAGTAAAGGTAACTAATCGGATGAAATCAAAACATTATCATAGAATACGCATTCTGAAAGGAATGCAAGTAGAATACCATCAGGAAGCCTTTCTTGTCTTTATCCAATCTTCATTTTCCCTAAATAATTAAGCCTCCTCTGAAAATTCAAACTTTCAACTATAGAGATAACTGTTTTGTGAAGCTATACTTTAAGATAGAGTATTTCCAGTAGGTCTGAAATTCTTCTGGAAAACAGGGAAAAACAACTGAGAACTTTGTTACATTGCTTTCAAGATCAAATACGGTCTTCTCCACAGAGCTTCCCTCCGTTACATACAATCAGAGCTATGTAATTACCTGTAAGCACTGTAATTTTCTGTATCTAGTAGAACATGGTCTCTCTCAAAGTTAGTGCTCAAATGATACTGTAAGTAAAAATAATTGGATTTTACTACGTATTCTCAAATATTCCCAGGGCAGTTTAAATACTGTCTCAAAAATATGCTAACAGAGATCGATTATCTCCCTCTCAGCTACAATAATAATGAACGAATCTTGAATACATTCTAATGTTTCCATGATTTGACACATCAATGGGGGCAAAGAAAAATAAGAGCTTTTCTGGCAAACTTTATTAGCATTCACAATTGAAAGAGAAGCTAATACGTTGTTTGCAATACAAAAAAGCATAAAGATGCATCTTCTAGCTGGAGGTGAATCTAGAAGAGAACACTAATTTTCTGTTACTATCAAGTTATCTATTTAAAGGATTACAAACAGACAGTACTATGATATGCTTTTCTTGCTTCTGGAATAGCTGCCCTGTCATTCTTGCTAAGGTCACATTTTTTCTTTGAAGTTATCTTTTTACTGTTTTTATGAGGCACTATTTACATGCTGTATCACAGTCTGGCAAAAGAAACTAGGAAACTATTTGTGTACGACTACAGTAAGCCTTATGACAATTACTACCATCCTTCTCTGTGTAAAATTACTTTCCCCTCATTCTAGAAAAAGTAACAGCTTTTCCTTTGGGGTAATATATCTTGAATTACTGGTGGAATATCACCATTCTCATCCCAAAGTCACTCTTCATTGAGTGGCACAACAGCATGTAATAAATACTTAAGACTCGTCTTTAGATAAATCTGTTTTCTCTCTCTACTGAACTAAGAGTCACATAATATAATGCAGCCAGCAACCAGTGTTTAACATACAATAAATAAATGGTGTTAAAATGTCTTTATGCACCAAAAGATCCAGTCTATAACCTAATCTTAAAGTTAATTCTTTTGAGGTAGACTGGATTATTCAGTAACTGCATTTCAGATGCAAACATCCCGAATTCTTTGGAGGATAAAATAATTTCTGAGTAAGCGTGTAAAGAAATTTATCATCCTATGCTAAAAGGTGCTGCAGAAATGTCAGCTGCTCTTATCTTGAGATGAAGCAAAGAGAAGAAGATCTCAAAGCGAGTCAGCTGTTCTAGAGAAACCAAACAGACGGGAGCGAAGATGGCTGAGATGAAATCCCTGAGGAGTCAGAAGACACGGGTGGCATCACGCCCGTCGCTGGGAGGAGCGTTCCCGGCTCAGCCAGGACACCCTGGAAATACCCAGGGATTGCCCTGAGGTGGTGCAGGAAAGGTAACCAAGGAAAGGCAGCCAAGCAGCAAGACATTTACATTCAGTACAGTACAATTCCCCAGTCCTGCTAGAAAAATTTTGACAGTCCCCCTAAAATAAACTGGGAAATGACCAGTTCTGAAGATGCCAGGTTGGCAGCGTGCCCAGCCGGGGCAGGGAGGAGCCTGCCGCAAACCGAACGGGCCAGCTCTGCTCCAGAGCTCTGAACCGCAGCCGAAGCAGCAGCGCGGTCGTACCGACCAGCCCCGGTACACCCCGTGTGTCCCAGTGTCCTGGTTGTGGCTGGGATAGAGTTATTTTCTTCCTAGCAGCAGGCACGGTGCTGTGTTTTGGATTTAGTAGGAGAAGAATGTTGATAACCCACTGATGTTTAGGTGTTGCTGAGTACTGCTTATGCCAGTCAGGGACTTTTCAGCTTCCCATGCTCTGCCAGGCGCACAAGAAACTGGGAGGGGGCACAGCCAGAAGAGTTGATCCAAACTGACCCAAGGCCTATTCCATACCATATGGCGTCATGCTCAGTATAGAAACTGGGGGGGGTTGGCCGGGGAGCAGCGATCGCTGCTTGGGAACTGGCTGGGTATCGGTCGGCGGGTGGTGAGCAATTGCATTGTGCATCGCTTGCTTTGTATATTATTATTGTTATTATTATATTGTTGTTATTATCATTACTATCTTACTTTATTTCAATTATTAAACTGTTCTTATCTCACCCCAGGAGTGTTTCTCACTCTCACTCCTCCGATTCTCTCCCCCATCCCGTCGGGGCAGGGGCAGTGAGCGAGCGGCTGCGTGGTGCTGAGCAGAGAGCTCCGGGGCCGCGGGAGTCGGAGCCTGGACTGCGAGGACAGCCCTGCCCTCCCAGGCACCGCGGGCTTCTCCGCTGGGCCCCACAGCCTCCTCTGCAAGGCAGGGACAGCACGAGGCGGGGATGGCCCCGAAGAGTTTCTCACTTACCTGAGGCCCTAATTTGGTAAGGGATAATTTGATCTTTAATGTCAGTCTTAATTACCTTAGCTAAGCGGAAGGCATCCAGTCGTACCGCCAGCATTTAACCCTGCATATGACTCATCCTGATCCAATTAGCTGTTTCCCAAACAGCGAGACCTTTTTCACTTCAAGACGTACTAAGTCAGGAGAAAACGAGAGAGACGGAAAAGAGACCTAAACCTCTGCGAGCCTTGCTCTTCCTCGGGGAGCCGCCCATCGTTGCTGCCGCTGCGATCTGTACACAATTCCTGCAGCGGCAACGCTGGAAAAACTGTAAAAGGGAGTTAGATTAATCCAGCCAGGATGTGACGAGAGCATGTAAAACCCATTTCCAAAACCGTAAGAGCAAAGTGGCATTTCATTTATTTAACTTTGCATTTCTAAAATACTACCAAATGATTCTTGGTTTAACAGTGTCTGGTTTATTTTTAAAAAAAAGAAGTTTTGCCAGCGCAGAGCCGCAAATCCCAGATAATGCCCGACCGCCTCGCAGTGCTATGAACAGCTCCGCACACCTTCCCGCAGCCCCACCACAGCACCCGGCTCCGCCTCGGCTCCTGCGACCGCCAAAGCCCACATCCACTGTTCTAGTTCAGTTTATTAATCAAAAGAGAATACTAATATCAAACCTTCTCAGGCATCCTAGCTAAAGCAGCTCAACAATAAAGGAAAAGAAGTAGTAACTCCAAAAATTTAGGAGTTAAATGCTAGCATCTTCTATCAGATGAAATTATCATTGCCTTCTTTTTAGAAGCCAACTGATGAAGAATTGCAGAACCTGGGTTTGTAACTGAAAGCAGGAAAATTTTTCATGTTGTCCTTGCACTATGATTAGGAAAAAAAACAGCACTACCTTAGGAGGAACTCGCTCCACATCCAAAGTACTATTGGTTTTCAGCTTGCACTCCAAGATCTTTCCTGCACATCTAACAAATTTGACTGATCTCAGTATGCTTCAATAAAATCTTTGAAAAGACTGATGGAACACTAAGATTGGAAAAAACATTAGAAAGAAACCACTAAATCATCTCACCTCGCCTTTTCTATGCCACAGACATATATTGTGCCTTGCGCTGAACACTATAACAGTTTGGCTAAAGAACATCCAACAACATAACAAAATCATAATGAAATTTGTTCCATTCATCACCGTATCTGTGCTGTATACTTTTATTTTTAATTTAATGCTTGATCTTTCACAGCCTTGGTTCTTCTTGTGGCTTTTTTCCCCACACCAGATGAAGAAGCCCAGGTATCTAATTTCACATGGAAATATTTCTGCACTGTGATCAACCAACTTTTATTTTATATAATACTCATTTCAATATGAATGAGATAAAGGCCCCCCAACCTATATTTATTTCTCATCAAATGCTAAAGAAGTAACATTATTAGGAGTTGAGGCCCATCCTTCTGTGCAGAACTGTCCTTAATAACGCTCTGGGCATTTATAAGAGTCATCAGAGCATTTTGAGTTCTTATAGTTTCAAAGGAACTGTGAATACAAGAAGCACTTCTGGCCCTGGGATTAGAAGGACCATCAGGTTTCAGCCATGACCACAGGGAGAAGTGGTACTGAGCACCAGAATGCAGGACAGTTCTGAGACGTGTAGTGTAAACGACAGCACTGCAGTTACTGTGCAAAATTAGATCTATGCATTCACGTATGCACAAAACCCCATATATAAATGAACAGAGCTATATATAGTTATTTCTGTCTATAGGAAACAGTCTTTACAAAACTTATGTCAATTTGAAACAAAAAAGTCTTCCATGAGAGCAAAAGCAATACCTGTATTAACTTCCAAAACACCACGTCTTCTCTATCTTTTTAGCACATAGGCTGAGTCATTTAGAACAAAATCCCCCAGAGGGTCTGTGCTAGGATTCTGAGGAACTATGCAGACTTAACCCTTTTTTGTCCCAGGGTTTAATTTTCTTAAATAGTTTCTAGAAATACTAGCAAAGAAAAACAAGCATGATAATACAGAAGAAAACCATTTGTATTTTTAAGCCACCATTTGCACTGCTAGCAACACAGCGGCAGGTTCCATTTGCCTTGCACTAAGCGTACCATGAATAATTCAGTTTCTTGCTTTGTTCCCTAAATAGTTGACAGGGAATGGAAACTTTATTCATGACCGTATGGCCTTCTCCTAAGTTTGTCTATTTATTTAATAATGCACATCACAGGGCCCATCACCTAGGTTGGCATTTATTAAAAATAAAAGCATTCAATAACCATTACGAACAAATGACCGTGAAACAAGCAACTTCCTAGAGCTACCACCTTTTGCTCGCAAATAGCACTCAGCCAGCTATTTAAATAATTAAATGGTCTCAATCTGCACTGCATCCGCGTTGGCTCACGGAGCCTTCGACAGGAAACAGATTCCAGAACCGCTGGGAACATGTTCCTGCCTCAGCCACAATCAGAACTGTAAATATGTGAGCTCTCTGCTAAATCACAGCTGCCCTGTTGGAACAAAGGAAACAATTTCCATCAAAGGCGTACTGACATTTTCATGGACTCCTTATCCATTTTTAACTATCAATCCTTCCCACTGCCTCCCCTCTTCCCATTTTGGAGAACTCCTGGGCTCCTGCAGTCTGTAGGCTCCAGTTCGTCACTTGAACAGAAGCAAAATGCGTTACTGCACAGAGCATAACACAAGCATTGAACAGCAGAGTCAAGGTAGCGTACTTCAAAACTTTGGTTGTTTGGTCAGTTCTGTATTATGTAGGAGGATTACTGCATCAGTCTTCAGCTATACCCTAACTTCCGAAGGAAAGACATCCCAAATTATTTCCTTTCTCTAGACCCAGATCTCAGCAAAAATACTACAAATTCGTACAAACTCCTCTCTGAAGAGCTTTCTGAAATTTGCCGGAGAGAAGTCAATCTTTGATGGGCTCCTAACCCCACAGCAATCGCAGCCTTTTCCCTTAAGCCTCACACAACCCACTTTATTAGCCTGCTAGCTAATGCAGTTTGAGCACCCATTAAAAAAGGTAAAATAAACAAAACCCTCAAACATCATCTGCTCACTGAAAGTGAAAGATCCAAGGACCATTACATATATTGAGTTTTTATGATTCTGATAGCACTGGTACAAGGAAGTCTCTCTGAAACTATAGAAAAGAAAGAAAAATGTCACAACAGCTGAAAAGATGAAAGTTGTTAAATTTTCTCCATTCTGTTAAGTTACTGATTTTCACAAAAGCTAAACAGAGACATTAAGTTGGTTGAGGACCAGAGATTGCTTTGGCAGAAAATGCCAACACACACACAAAATTCCTCAACTAGGGATAAAAATCCTGAAGTTTCCAAGAAACAAGTTTTCAAAACAATTTTACTTCTGAGCCATTTGAACACTTTGTTTTGATAGTGACATTTCAATTCAATTTTCAGTTTTTATATTTTACAAAAAAAAAAAAAAAAGGATAGAGACAATTTCATCTAACTGAAATACTTCAACCTTTTCACCCTTGAAAAAATACTCATAAAATAAGTTGAGTATGAGTCAGTATTTTAACATGGACAGGAACTAGTTCATCAGGAAATCGTATGTATGTAAATTTGTGCCAATTACATGTGTCCGAGAGAAACATCAGCATATATGAAGGATGAGACTTCTCGCATGTGTAACGATTACCCATTGGTGAGACTGAGAAAAATCAGACATACATACAGACCTCCTGCATTATTTAAATCTTGTCCATAAAGAGTACTCTAGAAATTCCAAAAAGCCAACCAACTTGTTTAATTTTGAAAAGTCTAACACTGTACAAGTTTCAGTATTACTGGGAAAAGCCCCAACTTTTCAATACATTTCATACTGGTTTCAGCGTGGCAGCTACTACACTTTAGAAACTCATCAGCTTTCAAAGAGAATTGAACTGAGAATAGAAGCCCCTTGATGCAAGACTACTGTAGAAGACTGTTATTAAAATTGATTATTATTCAGACAATATCAATTTCATTATCTCTGATCGATTCCTAGCAACGCTCCTTAGTAGCCTTCAGTTACGAATGCTGCGTGAACAGTAACTTAATACTGCACAACAAATTGCAATCCTGCTGCTCTCAGTAACTTGGGCAACAGCCTGACTTATTAGCGGGCTTCTAGTAAATAGCTGTCATAGGTGCTGACTGTAGGGAACTGGATGTCAAAGCACCACCAAAGAAGGCTGAGAAAACTCTTTCCCCTCGAGGCTTTGTTAATTTGATTTATGTGTACAGGCAGGAAACTAATTGCTAATTGTTGCAGTGCATACCATGGAATTGCAGCACTCCACTCAAACGCCGTATCTCAAGAGTACCAAGAGACTTCAGTTTTACACTCTGCTGATGAGATGCATCCTAAATAGAAATTTGTGAGTATTTGGCGGTTAAGAAATTTTACAAGAGAACTCTTTGCAATGTCCTGTGCCACCATCTCCTCGGAGAAAAGAGCCACCCTCTAAGCACGCTGTATCGCTGAGAAGTTGAGAGCCAATACAGTTAACTCAGCAGGAGCAAACTCTTACAGTTGTTCAGGCAATTAGTAGATAGTTGGCGTATCTAGTGCCACTAATTAAATTGTTAAGGGGTTTTGTTCTGGAAGGTTTGTTTCTCAGTATCTTTATAAGTACATCGCTGGGACCACTAGCCAAAATTGCTGATTCTCCTTGTATTGAGCTGCAAGGACTGGATAGCGAAGGACAACTTTGTCCGATTTCTGTATCCTCTGGTATTTCCCCATTGGAAGCAATTGACCTAAAATGAAAACCAGCTGTCATCTCAACAGGCTGTGCGCTTTTTCCCTTCAGATTCTTTCTGTTAGAAGAAATATGGTTTGGTTACATCTATACAACTGACGGATGGCAACATAAATACTGCCTTTTAGCCAGCATTAGTGTCAGAATCACTCAGAACCGTCTAGTCAAGTATTTCTCTTTCTTGGGTAAAGCAAGTACAGAGCCTACCACTCACCAAAAGATTTTTACAAGGTATGGCTTTTTAAAATCCATGGATGTTTCACCATCTGTTCCAGTTTGTCAGATTGAAACAGAAACAATCCCCTGAAAACTGGAGCTTTCCAAACAGCACCAAACCGCTACGGGCAAAGGGGAGAGCGAGACGGCCCGGGGGCAGCCCAGCAACCAGGAAGGTTCCAAGTATCATCAGACCCCCCTGAGCCCTCCGTTAGCCCGAGCAGGCAGGAACAAGGTATGCTAGACCTTTAAAAAGCAAATTACTCCCTCACCCATGCTGGCACAGCTCATTTCATCGTCTATTAGAAAAAGTGGCACTTGTCACCATTCAGAATTGCTGTTCTAATTGGGACTAAATTGCCCCACGCTTTTCAGCAGTCATGGTAAAGAGGTAGATTGCTAATAGCCACAGAAATTGGTTCTCTAAACCCTAACCACACTTCTGCTATGATGAGTTTGAGGCAATTTCAGCAAGGTAATCTCTAATTTCAAAAGAAGTAAGATTATCCAAAAATAAGTAATCAGAGCAAACTTCATCTACACTCTACAGCCGATCAAAAAATAGCGTTCCTTTTTCTTAGGAAACGTGAGGCGCTGTACCAACACGCAGGCGCTGCGTAGGAACACACTCCAACGGGAGAAGTTCAGGCGTCAAGTCCTGTTCCACCTAACGCAGAACAGGACCGTGACCCTCGGCCCCCTGCGCCCTGTGTAACCTCTCAGCAACTGTCCCCATCTTCACCTCTCAAATTTCCACCCTGAGCCTGTGAATGTTGCATTGAGACAGACGCTGTACCACAAAAAAGATTTATGGAAAAAAACAACCAGTAATAAAAATGAAATCTTCAAAAAATTCTAATTAGCTCATCTATGTATTTTGCTCTTCCACAAAATACACATGCTGGAATGATACACTTAGAATAAAATATTCAAAAAGCACCATTCTCAATTTTCACCTTGATGACATATGACATCCACCCTAGGACATCACACACAACACACAAATCCTCCTGCTTCTCTTGAGAAAATGTCTCAGAGGTTTGGCAAGCTCTCTTTTATTTTCTTATATCTTAGAGGGAAAATAAAATGCTTTTTTTTGTATTTTAAAGAGTTTCTGAACTGGTAAGCTGGCTCAATTGTGATTTTCTCTCTATTTTCCCTAGCACAGAACTGTATGTTGTTTTGAGAAAGGAGCAGTAAGACAGAAGGCATTCATGTGGGCTGTGACAGATAAGGGAATTTATCAAGGGACCCATTACTTATTATGCCAATGTGAATATACAGCTTATTGGATCTAATTCATTACTATATCACTGGTGTATTGCTTAGAAAAATTATTTTAAGGCAACACTATGTACTTCATTTACAAGGGACATAGTTATAATACAAAAATCAGACTTTACTGTAAATGATTTCCCAAATCAAATATCTAAAAATCAATATATTTTATGGGTACCATTAAAAAAATAATCAACCGAGAAAAAAAAAATTGTTCTCAGTGAACCACATGGTGGACTTGAAACATGTCTTTATAATGTTAAGTAAACCATAAGCTAAGACATTTCTTCAAAAAGGAAGAGGAATTTTATAAGCAGATGCTGTAACTGACCCCAACAGGAATAAACTTACACCTCCTTGTCAAGCATTATATCAATATAATGCCTGCTTCTTTCATCTACAGAAAAACAAATGGAAGAGCTATGTTTGGCAAATTAAAAAAAGGAAAAAAAAAATAAAAAAAAGAAAGAGGCAAACTGAATGAAACCAAAGCAAACGATAAAACAGACAAGCCTTTCTATTAACACCTCTGAAGTACAGCTATAACCTATTTTTTGGTTTAAAAAAAAAAAAAAAAAAAAAAGTCTTATTTGACATAAGTGGGTATCTGGAGCCTAAACTTATCAAGTTGCTGTTCCACAGATACCGCTCGGGTCACGCGGGGCATCTGTCTTCCACAAAAGACACCTCCCCATATTCTCAGAGCCATTCGTCACGGGGGAGGTAGCAGGAGGATAAGTGGGAACTTGCACTTGTTTGACATTACTCTTATCTCCTCTCAAAAGGGGCTTTGTACTTACAAATATACGTTCAAAATTATCATGTGAAAAAAGAGAATCCCAACAGATTAGAGTGTGGGAATGAAATAAATCCAGAGAGCTCGCTTAGCTCCCGCTTAACCCAGGAACGTGCCAACATCCATTTCTAAAGATGTAGTAAGCAGGACTTCAAACCTGATTTAATACTTGCATTTTTTATGGCAATACAGTAAATATCTAAGACTGATATACAGGAGGGAATAGGATGAGTTCCCAGTGACGTTTGCTTTTTGCAACGCATTTTTCACCAGTTGGCGTGACAAAAAATGGAATTTGCTTGTGTAGAGGGGACACAAAGACAACCGCTCGGATCCCCAAGTACGGTGAGCAGAGGTCTAGGCCAGCAGACTGCTACCATCACATCAGCCACGCAGATGTCACTATGTCCCTATTAATTAGCAGTAGCTGTTAACAGGAGTAGGGACAAAATGGGTCTCTCCTAAGGGAAGCGGTCACCAGAGCCCTCCTTTCTCTCCTCATACCCTTCCTTTAGAACGAGCGGCTCTGCTCTGGCCGTGATTTCTCATTCCTGCGACAGCAAAGTCAATTTTGCCAAGCAGCAGCCCGTAAATTTAATTCACTCCAAATCTCCCGAACAGAAATTTTCCAAGAAGTTCTGGGCTCTCTTTGCTTGCTAGGTCTGTGTTTCATAGGTTTACCCAATAAAAAGGTGTGAAGCTCCAGGGTTTTAACAATACCAATTATAACTGATCAGGGACGAGAAACACTTGGGTATGGAAGTTTCTCACTCCACTTTCAGAAAAAACAAGTAAACTCCTTTTCTCACTGCATAGGCACTTTTGTTTCTTTGGCCATGGCCACCTCGGAGAGCAGTTGCTGCCTACTCTCCCAAAGCCCTTTGAAGAATTAAGCTTAAGTTATGGATGGCACCAGGCACCAGTGACAAATCAATTCTTGCCAGAGATGGATTTGTGAGATTCCGCAGGTGATATTACCTGCTGGAAGAAGGAACAGATATGCCTCCAAAGGACACTTAGTTACAACTAGATGTATTACGAAGGGATTTAAACCTCCCTATTGCTTGAGGAGGGGAAAAAAATGATAGTAAAGAAAGCATTTGAGTGAGGATATACGGGATGAAAAGCAGAGTTGAAATGTAGGAGCTGTCCTATAGACTGGATGAAGAGCAAAGAAAAGTCTCGTCCCTCTGCGGCTCCCCAGTCTTAATCATGGAAAAATATATCCAAGAGGACTGTGAATCTGATAGAAACTGAGACGTACAGCTGTTGAAAGGAATTACACACTATAAGGCTATTAGAATTTTAAAAATAGTGTTTGAGATAATTAACTATTCTGATAAATAACATATAACCAGAATTGTCATCGACATCAACACAACTGTCCATTTTTCTTTACACTTACTATTCAACATGAATCTTTATCAGTTTAATTTACAGAAGTCAACCC
Source organism: Pelecanus crispus (assembly GCF_030463565.1). NCBI lineage: Eukaryota > Metazoa > Chordata > Aves > Pelecaniformes > Pelecanidae > Pelecanus > Pelecanus crispus. The sequence goes on along the minus strand of NC_134651.1, from coordinate 8,019,022 downwards.
CAAAATTATAACTTCCTATAAAATAAATGAGATAGCCCCACATTTTCCAAACACATTAGGATTGTTTCATTTTTACCTGGTTTTGGAAAAACAAAATTGAAATAATTTCATATAAAATAAAAATACCACCTTTCCTGTTTCCCCTATTGAAATGCTCTGCACTGTTAAACATGGAACACATCTTATTTTCTTTAAGAAAAAGAAGGCAAATTGGACAGCACTAGTTATTACAGTATTAGAGGTCTTTGAAGAGACTGTATTTCTGCTACTTTTTGTGCTTTCATTACCTTGTCCCTTTAGATTTTGTTAAAAATATTCAACTCAAACCTTAACTGAAAACACTCACCAAAGTTCAGTTTGCACAAAACTCAATTGTTTACCATTCTAAAATATAAAAGCTTAGCAACATATACAATGACCTAAATCTTGGCAGGTACTGACAGTAACCTTGAAGTCAGTGACAATGCTCCCTCTAACTCCAAACCAGGGTATCTCAAATCTTTTCCCTTGTCTTGTCCTGAGGGTACAGCAAGGGGAAAAGAAAAAGGAAAAAAAAAAAAAAAATCACCCAGGAGGCAGAGAGGACACTGCACAGCACAAATGGCACAACCATCTTTGATATGGGGAAGGAGAAAAAAAAAATCTACTCATAGGATAGCTAACCTGCATCTAGCAGATGCACAACAGGATAAAGATACACTTCTTTAGCATCCTGCTTTTTATATACAGCAAGAAGTAAAAACCAGCTGAATTTTCAAATGCAGTTAAGTGATATTAGAAATCTGAATCTCATTTTAAGAAGTAGCTTAAAAATGTCAGTTTTCATTGAATACTGGGCTCGTTTGCTGTTGAGATTTCCACAGTGTGCTTCGCAAAATTGTTGCATTTCTGCATTTCTGAAAGTCTGCCTCTTACGACTTTAACTATTTATTATAAACTTGAGAGACTTCCACATCTAACGCATTCATCACTTTTGAAAACAGGACTTTTCCTGTTCTAACGATTATATTTCAGAGCCGCAGACGCATCCCACAGGGAGCAGGAGCGCAGACTCCAAGCGGAGATGACTCCTCTCCAGCTATGCCCTCTTGACACGCTCTCTCTAAAAGGGCTCCAAGAAGTCACTCTTGCCATGGAGCCTCACCCTAGCTGTCCCAGGAGATAGCCTACTTTCAGCCTATAAATTTTACCAGCTTCGTCCATCTGTGTTGCCCTGGTAAATTCTGCTGGTTATGGATATAATTCTGAACAGCGCCCGAGGTATTCTGTATCTTGACTTCTACCTGGTCTCTTTTGGATGTGGGATTTATGCCCTTTTCATATTGACCCTGAAGGGCTTATGGGAGCTAAGTTACACCAGACTTGCATTAAAACCTTTTCATATATCTTCCAAAAGAAAACTGAAGAGAAGTCATATTCATGCCACAAACAGCTACAATACTACTAGATTCCTAACAGCTCAGTGACGTTTGCAGAATTATGCCTGTTTTTACCAGCGCTGACTCTGCCCATACCATGAAGCAGGATGTTTCTCTTACAAATATTTATCTGAGCAAATTTAGTATTCAGACTCCTGAAATATTAGATTTACTGACTGAATACTATTAACAATATTTGTCCCAATTTTTGTCAGCATGTAAAACGCAATGAGCAGGGTAAGGAAAACTCTTCGGTTTTTTGTGATGACTCCTTTCCCCCTTTCAGGCACCTCTGTCAACTTTAGTCCTCTTGAAACCTCTGAAACATCAGGAGTAAACTGATTTCTACTTTTTATAATCAACACTGTAAGCACTTCCCTCTAGGGGGTGGGGATAGGTGTTCAAAAAGGCTTACAGAGATAATCTTTACTTAGGCTGTATCATTAATTAGGCAACTTGGCCAAGGCCAGTAATTACACTGTGCTAAATTGCACTGAATTTGTGTAGCATTGACATTTCAGGAGAAGCCAGGTACAAAGTTGAAGGAATAAAAGCCAACACCATGATTTTTCTTACCTAATGATTTCTAGTACGTCTGCTGGGAAAAATGCTTCCCAGGGACCTGGCTGATGTAGACGGCCAGAACGGGACTGACCGAAGAGCGGCAGACGCGCTCTCACCGAGAGCCTCCAGTGGCGAGGCTGGACAGGAATGCCTGCGTCTCCCATTTCAGCAAACGCTGCAGGCAAGCTGCTGTTATCCTACATGATCCTGGGGTAGAGGTCATTTTCTCCACAGTTGGGGCTGTGTTTTGGATTTGTGCTGGAAACTGCTGATAACACAGGGATGTTTTGGTTCCTGCTGAGCAGTGCCGACACAGAGCCAGGGACTTTTCTGCTTCTCACCCCACCCCAGCAGCGAGCAGGCTGGGGGGCACCAGGAGCTGGGAAGGGACACAGCTGGGATAGCTGACCCCAACTGACCCAAGGATATTCCATACCATATGGCACCATGCTCAGCACACAGAGCTGGGGGAAGAAGAAGGAAGGGGGAACGTTCGGAGCGATGGCGTTTGTCTTCCCAAGTCACCGCTAGGCGTGATGGAGCCCGGCTTTCCTGGAGATGGCTGAGCACCTGCCTGCCCGTGGGAAGCAGTGAATGAATTCCTTGGTTTGCTTTGCTTGCGTGCACGGCTTTTGCTTTCCCTATTCAACTGTCTTTATCTCAACACACGGGTTTTCTCACTTTTACCCTTCGATTCTCTCCCCCATCCCACTGCGGGAGTGAGCGAGCGGCTGGGTGGGGCTCAGCTGCCGGCTGGGGTTAAACCACGACACACAGACTGGCAGAGAGGCTTCATTCAACTTGCACAGAATCCAGTCCAAATCCCAGCAAAATCAGCACAAGTCCCCCGGTGCACTTCCGCAACCTCGTCAGAAGCCCAGGGAGTCCCAATCCTCAAAGCTTCATCTGGCTGCAGCAGATTTCATCCCAACAGGAACTTCCCACTCCAGACCTCCAAACACATTAAGGCGATGTCTGCTTGGGCCATATGACTGGCACTGCTGTGTCTTTTATACATTTTTCTCCTAAGTCCTTTATCGGGACTGTTAGCAAAATCCCTTACCATTATTGATTCTGATCTAAGTAGTAAGCTAAGAAAATTAAATTAATGTCATTCTCAGTAATATTTAGAAACTGCAAGCTAAGCAGCTGCCACTTACTCCTAGTAACTCGAAGTATATTATATTGAAAGAAGTCTTACAATAGCATATATTGATTTTGTCAGGTTTAGGCTTCTTTCTTTTTTTTTTCCCCCCCCCAAGCAACATATGTTGCGTGTTCTGTATTTGTGGGGCTACACAGATGCAGGTTTCTTTGCGGTAGTTCTGACTCTTGCCAAACAGATGTTGAGGGAAAGCAACTTAACACAACATGGGATAAAAGCTGTCTCAAATCAAAATGTTGAGTTAAGAAAAATCATGTGGGTAATGCGGTGTACTAAAAGCATTGATTATATATTTATATACAGAATCGACAGGTGGCTGAATTAATGCTTGACTATATTTGTTAAAATCATGCTATCACATAGAAAAAAAATTACCAAATGGTAAGAATTATGTTAATTAAAGGACAGCAACTATGTAAGTTTTTTAAGTTCCAAAGTATTCATATAATTCATTTTACCTAAAGTCTAGATTCTCACTAATATCCTAATAGCTAGCTGAAATAGTTTGAAAAGCGATTAGAAGTTTGAAAAGGGACGTTTTTAAACCACCCTTTCAAATAATAAAATGGCAAGCAATTCCCAATCCCCAAACACAAAGAATTCGAGTATTATCCTGAGACTGAGTTCTCTGCAATTTGCTGTAATATGTCTAATATCCAATCGGTAGGGCTTAGCTTTTTCCAACACTTTGTTCATGACTAAGCCTAATGATAGAATTCAGTTCAATTTACTCTCTGAGAAGACAAAGAGGTTAATTTTTTACCATTCAGAATCAACATTTTTCATCACCTATACCCTCTCCTATTATGAAAATAATTAGATTTGTATAAAGTAGAGTCAGTTCAGCACATGAAAACTGACATTAAATACTTCATACTCATTTTTTTCCCTTGAATTTAGCAACAGTGTTGGCTCAAAACATCATGCTAACCGCTTCAGGATTTTAGGCTTGGTTTAACAAATATAATAAAAGACAAATTATGTTAGAAGAGTTCTGTGGTTACTTTCAGCATATTTCTGATTTACTCAAGAACAATTCTTTGGATGTCCATGACAACAATCCTTTCTAACCTGAGGTAAGTAAGTTCTGCTGCTTCCAAACTGGTACCGATCAAAAAATCTGCAATGCGTTTCCTTTATCATGAAAAAGGAACCTGCAGTTCCAGAAGCCAGAAATAAGCTTATCTCCCCCCTCCTACAGAAATAACTTTCAAAAGTTGGCAGGAAAACCTAGTTTATTCCACATTCACTGCTACAGAAAAGTGATTATACTCTGATATGAACGTTGTTATATAAACTTTCAAAGCAGTGAAAAAGATTCCATATGGAAAAAAAAAATTAAAATCAATCCCAGTCAGTAGACATTTTATAACATTTTATATTCATAAAGCAGGTACTTAAAAAAAAAAAAACCACAGTCTTTCAGAGTTCACAGTTCCATTTTTTCCCTCCTAAACCCATGCAGACTAAAACTTTACTTCACCATATAGACTGAAAAACAAAAGCCAGGATTCACTTATTTGCCAGAGATCAGATGGGGATTTCTTAAAGCACCAAATATTACAAAACACCATCTAAAATCCTGCTTTTCCACAATGTTATTTGACAATCGACTGGACCTAGGACAGCTGGTCTATCATCGATATTTCTATTCACTTTGAATTATCTGTGTTCTTCAATTCATGTACATTACAGCTAATATTAATATTTTTAGCAATAGAATGTTATTGAAGCAAAAACTGTAACACCATAAATCCACACTGTTAAAAATTACTCTAGTTTCCTATACATTTATGAAAACTTCCCAAGCATCGTGAGGAAACTGAAGACAAAGAAAAAGTCAAGGTTTGTAAATAAGATTCCACATGAAACAAATCACAAGAAGTCTTAACATTGGCACCTGATTGCATTTAGACAATAACATGTCAAGGCACATACCTGTAAATCTGTTGAATATTTTCAGCTTTGATTTCCTTGAGAATTTCATGGTAGATATGAAGGTTATTTGGTTCTTGAGACGTTGGGGGAGAAGGGCATTTCTTGCGTGTATAATATCCTATCACAATTCCAAAAATAAATAAAATCAAAGCAGTGCAAAATACTTTCAGTATCTGAAAAAAATTGCAGCGGTTGCTCTTTGGTGCCTGTCTCGTATAGTGTGAGATGTAGTCGGGGTCTTCCTGAAGCCGCTGGAATCTTCCTTTTGGAGAAGACGATGGCTGGATGGACTCAAGATCAAGGTCAGGGCTCTGCGAGTTTCCCAGGTGATGCTGGACTGCACCATCCAGTCGGAAATGGTCAAAGCCAGGCTCCTCCAGCTCTTTTTCCATGTCCCATTCCAGTTCCAGCGCTGTGGCTTGGAGCTCATCGTTGTCAAGGTATGGGGAGTGCCCCTGGGCCCTCTGGTCTGCATTCACTTTGTGATAGGCCATCTTTTTATCTATTAAAACAAAATTTTAAAAAAACCCTAAATGTTTGGTTCCTTACGTATACATAGACAATTTATTTATTCTTTGTAAACCTAGGAGAACTAAACATACGTAACAAAAAGCAAAAACTCGCTTCTCAGTATTTCACTCTCCCTGTTTCGATCGTCCTGTCTTCTTTTGTAGGATCAGCAGTCCCATGAACATCGTCAGAGGGGAAAGAAGATATTTAAAGGAATATAATATATTGTAATAATATGAATAAAGGTTATTTACAAGTGCCAATGGCAAAACACAAACGTTATCCTATTATTTTGTCAGTCCCCAAGATAATATTAAAAAATTGAGGGAAGGCACAGTTTCCAAAACAATTATTTATTACCTGAAAGTAATTTCAAAGCTTAACAACTGTGTGTATCAATTTAATTTCACACACCATACAAAATAATGCTATTAAAGTTGAAAAAGTAGAAATAATGTAACTTGCCTGATCAGATTCTAAACACTAAGAAATGATAAGTTAAAAAAGAAAATTTCAGGGTGACACTGTACTTACACATCAATAAAAAGCTTCCATTTAGATGGAGCATTCTATTATTTATAGGTATTTTAAATGCATAGTTCCTGAATGACTGATGAATTTACTTAGAAATTGTCCCAGCTGTTTTGCTCCACTTATTTTTCCCATTTTAATGAATCAAAAGCACTGCCAGGTAAGTATTTATATCAAAATCATTCCTTTAATAGCAAGGCACATCTGTGGCAATTCTAGATATTTCTGTGGAAGTACGAGCCCTCTAAAGGGAACTCTGACCTCCAGTACAAACATTCAAAGTCAATTTTCAACAAATCATTTTTGACAGACTGCAACAATAGGGTGCCATTTGCCTCCATACTTTGACAATAGCTATTCCATCACATAAGCATCTGTAATTTAGGGCTTTTCAAACATCAGACTCACTCATCAATTAGAATAAAATGAAGATAAAGATATTACACCTCTCACAGTGATGGATATCAGACTGACACCTACAACACCACATTATCCCTCCACTTTTACATTTTAAGGCATTTTCTTTCTTTAAGACTTACCTCCAGATAACTTTATTGAGGCCACATAATAGATGAACCTAGTCTAATGACAAAGTAGAATTTAGCTTTTTGAAGCTCTCTGAAGAGAGCAAACTGTTAGAAAGCATTGATATAATGAAACAGCCTATTGTCCACTGAAAGACTGTCTCGCTCTATACAATACCAATTTACAGATCCTATTTCCTCGTAGAGCCATATAAATATCCCTTGCCTATAACTGTCAGGCAGTCTAGGAAGAGTCAAGAGAGCCCATGTTTGAGATACGCGTTTCAAGTGCAGCTATTGTAGCTACTGCAGAACTAGCACTCTGCAAATCAATACTCCACCTGCAGTCCAAATTTTTTCTATATGCAGTGGAAGCAACAGAGTTTAGAGTGAGCTGAACTAAAGCATCTTAAATTAGTGTGAAAAGCTGCATTATTTATTTAAATAATGATCACAAATGTTAGTCTTTAAATTCTAGCTGAGTCAACAAATGGCTTACGCCTGCAAAGCTGTTCTGGCTGAACTTTACGGACTTTCTGTTAGCCCACCCCTCAGGTTTGTGAGGGTCCCTCTGAACTGTAGCTCTACAAGCCAGCAGGTCAACCTCCTCCCCCACAGTTGCGCATCACCTCAAGGTTGCTCACGGGAGCACGCTGTCTCCTCATCCAGGTTGTTAAAGAAGATATTTAATAATAGCAGCCCCAGAATTGATCCTTGGTGCACTAAGCTTCTTACCGAGTGCCAACTGGACATCAAGTGATTTATTAGTATTCTTTGGAAAATTGAGCTAACCAATTTTCAAACTATTTGTCTGCCCTTTCACTCTGTCTCCTCCTGTTTTGTTGCTGGAGGGATTAATTTGCAAACCGTAAATGACAGAGGTCCCTACTAGATAATAACAACTGCCCAGCAACTTCATCTTTCCAGCTCCATTTCATACTGCTTTTTATTAGAAATTAATTTAAAGGCAAGTATTTTGTCCTTTAAAAGCAAAACAAATCATTACTGTATTCCATAAATACATAATTTTGACTCGAGTTACTACAGTCATTTAACAAACTGCTTTAGCCAAATAAATAAACCCTTAACAGATTACTACAATATTACCCATAGAATAGGAATTAAGACAGTTTTTCAGATGCAGTTGCATGGCAAATATTAATCTTGCTGCGCTTATAAATGCTGACCATTGCATATCTGTGGTAGTTAAGTTTTCTCTGCATTTATGACATTTTAAAAACGTGTTATTGTTCAGTGGAGCGTATTAATAAAGGTTATTTAAATCTACACATAAGCACATAATAAAAATTCCTATGAAACTTCTTTAAATGGTTCTTAATGCAGATGAGTGGTAACCACATTCCACAGCTTAGTATCTCAGCCATTCAATTTTCACACAAAGCACCAAAACCAGTTACCTCACTCCAGGAAAAAAACAAGCAAGTAAATAAGCTAAAATAAAAATCAATATTCAATTCAGTTTCATATCTGAGACCAGTCTTTGGTGTATGGGATCTTCTTAGCAACGCATGTCCTTTAGTTAACCAATTCAAAGAATACAAGAGTAACCCCAGTTAGCATCTTCACATTTTCTACTAATATTGCTAAGTTCATTATTTGAGTGTAAGGACACAGCGCAACATACCACAAAGTATCTGAGATTAGGGCCCGCAGTGTATTTAACTGTGCCAACAGTGATTTTACAAAGGGGTCTCCTGATTCTCACGGCACAAGGCATTTGTGCCACGTAATCTACATTACCAGTTTTATTTAGTATTTGGCTGGTCAAGGAAGAAGGCGTGACTTAGAGATTATGTATTAAATGTAATTTTAGGGAGGAATTAGAAGGATAAAGAAAACACTACATAGAGAATAACAAAAAAATAGACAATAGAAATATGGATAAAGTATGAAGTCAAGAAAAACCACTATGATCCTCTAGTTCAGTCTTCTCTATAACACAGACCATAAAATGAACATATTTTTGAAAGACACTTTTGAAAACTTCAGGAGATAGAAAATCCATGCCATCTGCCAGCAAGCTGTTTCAACATTTCATTGTTGTTAAATACATGTTTTATTATAAAGATAAAAGAGCAACTGCAAAATGCCAGAAGTCTGAATGTGCACCGAGTGAGCTTTAGAGCCATGCTATAGGGACAGCAAAGGGAATCATAAACTCTGGAATACTGGACAGAGCATGGCTGATGCCCGATAGAGCTCATTTGCATTTATGTACTCCCACTTACTTGTGGAGAGAATGTTTATAGAGAGGTATCAAATCAACGCTACATATCCTTTCAATTAACTGTACACCAGAAATCAGCTTTATCAGATTGTTACTGCCTTAACAACCCCATTTCCAAACTATCTACCTGTTCTTTGATCTTAAAAATAACACATTTACATCCTTTCTGATAGGTGCATCTTGTTATTAAACAACATGAAGCTTTTTTTGTGATAGCTTTGCTGCTTGAATCCCTTACCAATGAAGCCTTTGAAAACTATATAATAAGGACTACATGAAAGGTGTTGCATCTGTATCACTGCCACTCTCTAATACCTCCACAACAGAAAGGTCAGCTTATACAAACATTGTATGAAACCACCAAGGAAAGACCAATATGAATATATTACAGTAAATTCTTTGTGACTGGTGCTGTGGTTATTAAATCTAGTTCATAAATAGCTAAGATGATTAGCAGGCTGATTCACAGCAGGAAGAGTGGCAAGTGTTAACGTGCTGCCCATAGCGAACGCCTTCTTGGGCCATTTAGTGTTCATTACTGAACAGGCAGGCTTTGCCCAGGAATTGTACTAAAGGCATTGTGGCTTCTTTGTGTAGTCACAAAACCAGAAATCCAGGGTTGTTGGCTAATCTCATTTTAAAGGTTCTTTCACTTTGATTTTCTTCTTGGTATCCTCTATACAGAGTGCTTTTGCTTTAAGTCCTTTTAATCTTTTTGTGGCTAGGCAAACCCCCAAAGCAGATATAATGTCACCTGTCTGAAGGGCAAATAGCTGTACTTATTGCGGAAATCAACATCCACCGCACATACAAGTCTTTAAAGCGTATATGACAACAATTTAGTACTTTGTTAAATGAGATGATGCCAAGGTTCAGGTCTAGACAAATTTCGTCAGGGTTATAAATCCCTGACAAAAGTTGTTTGCAGAAGATATTATGATCCCCTTGTCAACAGCAACATTACACTACACTGTAATTAAAAAAATAATGTGATATTTCCATCATCACTTCCTTAATTTTCCACAGTAATGATTTCTCCCTTCCCTCACGTTTGGAATATGGGCTTGGCAATCAGTTCAGTTACAGTAGGACAATTAAGTTCGTTGTCACCCTGCACAACCACTCTATAAAACCAAATGACAAAACTTACCAGTTGTTCACGTTTCACTAGCTACCTCAAGACAAACACAATCTGAAAAAACATGCAGTGCTGTAGCAAAGACACACCAGAGAGATCAGACTTGAGAAAGAAGGTGTGTAGAACACAACTCATCGTTGAGTCCAAGTCGTCTCTTCATATAACACTGACGAGTACTTTTTGGCATACGTGAGTGATGTAGAATATTTCAGGTCTTCAAAATCTCTCACCAACTTTATTGTATCATGAACAGCTGTGTGGACCAGGATGCTATTAATACAAAGGATGACTACGTGACAAGAACAGGGTCTATAACGCACCTTGATTGATAAGACTTGCGCACAATGATGGCCGGTTGGAAGCAAGAGTTACCTTGCCTGTCAAAGCGGTGATCAAATGCATCAGCCGCTTGAGCTACAATATCCTGGGCCATCCAGGTGTGCATAGGTACACACGTATGTATCTGCCTGCTGCCTCTTCAGAACCTTTAAAGTCCTGGGGCTGGGAGAAACAATTGCTAGGAAGCTCCTCCTCACCCAGCAGACAACTATCACATAAAGATGAGGCAGACTCAGCTGGTCTCTAATATGCTAGGCATGTATTACTAACATAGATCTTTTCCATCCTCAGACACGTTTAGTTTGCAAATACCTGTTTGCCTGAAACAAAACTCAGGCATATTTACTGAACTTATAGTAGCTAACAGCATCTGTGATATATGCATAGCCTACCTAGGAGGTTTATTAAAACTGCAGTGTAATCAGATCGGTATAAATGGCTCTGTTACGGAGTCTGTGTATTTCTGGTGGTACGTGCTGTGCTGCTGCCTTCGCTTTGCTTCCGTTCTCAGAACAGCTTTTCCCTCCAGCCTGGGTGGGGAACAGCTCGGTTTTCTAGCTGCTCACTCTTCACCACACTCATTTCCAAACATCAGAACAACGGGCTCAAACACAGAGGGAGAAGCCCCCCCAAGACACACTGGTTCCTTGGTCCATTAATTAATCATTCATCTTGCCTTTGGGCTCCACACTCGGATCCTGCAGTTCTCCTTGGGAAGGGCATTGGACAGGATTGCAGTGTTTCTCAAAGCAAAAAAGTGGATGGAGAAACAGGACTCGCAGCGCTAGGAGGGATGTCTTGTCTATGTGCACTTTTACACCGTGTTCTTAAACTAGGTATAAGGGGAAGAAATTATGTCCTACATCTTTGTTCACTTGCACTAGGCCACAGCCCCACCACCTAACCTCTCCTGCCCCAACCCCCTCCCTGCCATTGACCTTCCCACCCCTCTGCCCGAGCTCCTGTCCATCGCCATCCCCAGCACGCTGGGCCCTGCTCCTCCAGAGCAACCCCGTCCCTCCACACCCCTGTCCCTAAGCCCCCTCCTTGCTGCTGGAGCTGCCACCCAGTTCCGGCATCTCTTCCTTGACTTCCCCGGGCAATCACAATAGCCAATGGGGTGGGGAAAGCCCACCTGACACCAAGGGTCCCTCAGAAAAAAAGCGTCGGGGTTCTTATCCCTGCTTTGGATTTCAGGGACTTGGAGACATTATACAATTACAACAAACAGAACGCATTCAGAAGGGATGCAGTTGCAAAAAGTAAGAATATGTTTGCTGCAAAGGAAGAAATTTTAGCCATGTTTTTCAGCGAGTCCTTGCCATAGTTTGGTTTAAACCGCAGCATCGCTGGATCCTGGCTGAAGCCACCCGTTGAGCTCCTCTGCTGCCTCACGCCCGGTGGGATCTGGGATGGTAAGCAGCAACCGCCTCTTCCTGCAGAGCAATCAACTCGCTCAAAACTGTTCTTCGAACACCTTAATCTTTCCCTTTTCCCATTTCTCCTCATACCAACTGCCTGTACGCTAACCTAATATTCAGTTTGCCTGCATATACATTTTTTCCAAATTCAAGATTTCACAATAATATATTTTACATTAGATTTCCCCAGACATTACAATTGCCTCTGAAAGGAATAAAAAACAAAGCTTTATGAAGACAAAAACTATTATTGGGGCATTTGTATTTAAGCTTATAGTTGAATTTGATGTGAAATAAAATTATTGTACATGGTGTTTAACTTGAAAATGCTGACAGCGATAGCTGCAATAACAGGCCCTAGCAGTTCTTAAGAAAGTTAATTTTATATGACTCATTTCTGCTTTGGAAATTTTTACGTTGCCAGTCTTTGGTTTGGGCACATTTCACTTGGATTTTTTTCTAATATCTTTTTTCTCGTTAATTACAGTCAATCACACTTAAATTATTGTAAAAAAAAAAAAAAAGTAATTTTAACTTTAAATTTTGGAAACTGTACACTTGCAAGCCACTATACGCTAAGAAACTGTGCTAATGGGAATCTACTATACTTCAAAAGGTGCAAACCAACATTACAAAATATTATGTGATTTCAACCCATGTCATTTTAAAAACAAAAAAACAAAAAAAAACAAAAAAACCCACCACCCCCAAAAAGGTTACTTTTATGGATGAGCTACAAACAGGAACCTGGCCTCATTGTGAACACAGACTCCACTCCTGGGTTTTAACAATCATTGCCAAAATCTAGCAATGAAAATATTAACACATCCTGCGGGGGGGGACAGGACACAACACGGACACAAAAACAAACTCAAAAAACCTAAAAACAGACTGATGACTCTGGAGCAGTTGAGATACAAGATTATCTAGCCATAGTCTAGTCCAAAGATAAGAGATGGAGATGATTCTGCCCTGCAATTTCAGGCTGTCCCCTGAAGGGATCTACCCCCGATAAAAGGACACAGCTTGCAGCAGACCTGCCAGCATGAGACATTCTCAGGACCTAAGACCAAGTTCCAGTAAAAATGTAGATTGCGGACAGTAAGTTGTGTCTGTAACTCTACAGACAAAGGCTTCCTCTAGAAAACCTGCATGTGTGACTGACCTGTGTGCAATTTCTGTTGCCAGAGAAGAGCTACGGCTCCCGCTGGGGATGCAGGTACTCTCAAACCCCTGTTTCTACGGCTTCTGTTGAAGAGACCAGAACTGAGGGTGGGGGGGGGGGGGCGGGGGGGAGAGCAGAATGGACTTCAGCAGCAAACTCCCTGCTAGTCCCGGTGATATGCACGATCAGATGATCTAAGCTGGCTTTCAGAGCTTAGGATGAATTTCACAAACTTATCTGGTTACAAAAAACAAATCTTCCTATTATTGAGATTTCACATGGAAATCAGAGATACACATGACATATGAAGCCCTAATGTCTCATGTCAAGAGTGATTTTTTTTTTTTTTTTTTTTTTTAGTAAAACCAGGTTTTAAATGATAAATTTAAAATACTGATACACACAAGTAATATGTTTCTGTCGTCATCATCCTGTGGTCTTCCAACTTGCTGTAGAAAAACAGGTCAGTACTTATTAAAAAAAAAAAAAACACAAACAAAAAACAAACCCTTATTTCAGAGTGCATTTTATAGAAATTTTTTTTCATTTCTTGCTTAGTGGGGTTTTATTGAGTTTTATCAATTTCAGCAATGACACGGCGCCCTTAAAAATAATATATTATGGAGCTGAAGATGGCAACATTTACAATTTAGCTTTGTTAGAATTTTACTGTATTTTGATAGATGACAGCTTTAATGATTCTGTGCATGGTTTATAGCAGAAAACAGAGTAAGGCAGTAACATAATTTTCTGCTTTTTTGAACGATCTGTATCCAAAGAATTCACAAAACAAGCAAGTTTACTTCATAATCATGCCAAATTTATTTTCTGGGTGAACTCTCAAATGTTAAAGCTCAAGTACACGGAGTGATGTTGCCATGGCAACCGCTACTGCAACCCAAGATGGGAATATGTTTATGAAAGCACACTTATATACCCGTACACACACGCCGAGGCACACTGATGCTCCAGACTCCCGTCAGAAGGCAGTCGAGCTATTCACTTGTTATCGGTCCTGATTCTGCTCCTGGCAAGGCAAGGGGACATTTGCTGAAGCCATTAAACTGCAGCAACCCTGCATATGATATATACAATGCAAGGTTGTTTCCACATGTTGCGGTCATGAAGCCTCCAAGCCATTACTCCTGTTTCTAGGACCTAAACGAGGAAACCTTAATTTGCCATAAGATGTAATATTAGAAGATTTAGTGTTGCTATAGCTATAGGCAAAGAGTGGAGTGGTAATATGTTTGGTGTCCTTTGACCTTTTTTTTTTTTCCTAAATCTCCACTGAAATAAGCTGTCAAGTTTGAGAAATGTCAGAGTTTGGTCATTTGAGTCTGCCCGGAGGTGTAGTTTTGCATGGTGTACAATTCCTGTGAATTTATCACAACATGTTATTTCACACATAGTCAACATGGTGTGACATTCAGCATCCTGAATCCGCCAATGTCTACATGCTGAAATGAGTTTATGATTTCTCTTTAAAAGAAAATCCAAGGTATGTTAGTTCAGGTCAACAGAGGAATCCTCAATGGATTTCTGGGGATAAAAATCAAAGGAAGCATCCCTTCTTTCTACTGCTTTGTTTGCATACGTATCTGTTAGGCAGCTCTACCACACCTGACACAGCCTTTCCACAACAGCCAGCACTGAGTTCAGTGTGGAAGCATCTTAAATTAAAAACCGATTTGTTCCTTTAGTTGAGTATCACTCACTCTGCAAACATGTCTAAGATCTGTGATGAGGTAAATCTATACGTAAAGCTCTGTATATCAGTAATATATATGCTTTCAGTAGCTTTCCAGGAGAATTTTACACTTTGATGTTAGCCCTTCCAGAATTAAGTCACAAAAAGCAACTAGATCTTTTCAGCCAAGTCCTACCCAACTGCGACCACAGCCTTAGGAGAAGCCTTGGGCATAGCTGCTTAGCCTATGGTTTTGTCTTCTGCCTCTCTTTGATGGACTCCCAATCATCACTTACAGAAATCTCTCAGCCTTGCCGAGATGTATGAAGATGAGGGTAGTACATTAAATAGACTAGAGAAGTCCATTATCCTAAAGACTACCTCAATTCTCAGTTGTCCATCTCAGCCTGCTATAGTCACTTTTGACACATAGAAGTTGACAGTTCAACTTTTATATACACAGAATTTATCATACACTGCTATTAGGCTGAACTCTGAGCAGTTACTATTAATACTGTTAGTCTGTACTAATTTCTTAAGCAATGATTTCTTAAAAAGTAAACATAATACTTCTTGACCACGAACAGAGCAACCTTGGAGAAGAGCATGATACGTACTTTAGAATCTAAAATAAACAGATCAGCTGCTTTAGAGGAAAAACTTTCAATAAACCTTCTTGTTCTTTTAGACTAGGCCAGGGTTTGTGCAGAGCTATTACAGCTTAAATTGTTTACGCTGTAGTACTTTTTGATTCAGAGACATTAGCAATTGAAGATAAGCAAAGTGTGCATTACAGAAGAACAAAGAGGACATACTCAGGAAACATATAGCTTAGTATACTGAGTTAAAGTAGGCTATAAACTATATAACTGATGCTTAGAGGTATTTCAGCATTTCCCATCTAAAGCAGGAATTGTGCATGAACAGAAGGACTGATGGTTTGTGCTAATTCAGCTTTATACCATCAGCTAAATATGTGCTGATGATCTTGGAAGATGCTGGATACCCACGTTCAGGTACACATTCTTGTACAAGACAGCTAGTGATGTTTGGAAACTTTTCAACCAAGTAATATTAATCAGAAAATGACAACCTACTAACACCAAAACCCTTAAATAGCAAATGCCACGGAACAGCAGCTGTGGATGACCAGGCACTGAGGATACTCTGCATACCAGCTAATATGTACTATTACTTCCTCTCTCCAATTTCCTCTAAAAAGCAACATTAATCCAAAAACACTCGAAGCAACAGCTTTGAGAGAAGACTAAGCCCTCTCTTCCCTGCTTTCAGCTAGAAAACAGAACAGTATTCGTGTCACAGTAGAATATGTTACAGCTTCTTAAAAAGATGGGATGATCCATCAATTCAACTAATTCTCTTAATTCCGTAAAGCTATACTGAAAAGTTGACAATTCACAGAACCACAGAAATGTTGGCTGGCTGGGACCTCTGGGGTCACCTGCTCCAACCTCCCACTCAAAGTGGGACTGCTGCCAAGAACAGATCGAGTCGTCTCGTCCTTAGACTGAACTCATCAAGTATTCAATCAGAGCTAAAGGGTTCAATATGAACACAAATGTATGCCACTTCTCTTTTTTTTTTTTTTTCCTGCTGCTGATACATCTGTTTCTTAGTAAAAACAACATCAGCATGTAAAAGTAAAAAAACTCAAACCTGTAATATAACCAGTCGTTAAAATTCATACGGACATTTCTGCTTTAAAAAGGGAGGGGGGGGAACACAGAAAAAAGACAGAAATGGAAAAAAAAACCCAAAGTCTTAACACACAGACAGAGCAGCCATCGCATGAAAAATTCATTTCCATTAATGAGACATGGTAGTCCCCAGGCCAGCGCCCTTTGTATGTGAACCATGTTAATCAGATTGTATGAGCATTTGCCGGAAACTCCTGGGATAGCAAGCAACTATAACTATATAGCAAGCATAGCATATTAGCAGCTTGCTAAAAACTGCTTGACTTGTAACCCTTGAAGCACATGAATGATGCAGATTTCCTGAATCACTGGTAAATGAAGCATTTCATTTATGCGGCTCAGATTTTTTGCAGCCTTTGACTCAATTTGCACATCACCAAAACGTGTACAAAATATCCTTCTCCGTGACACCTCTTTTAAAGAAAGTACAGAATAAACAAACAAATAAGGGTTGTGTCAATTCAGATTTGGTCACATGTACTTCTCGTACAACGCCTTGCTATTGCTACCCTACATCTCCTAAAATCCCTTCCAGAACTTCAGCTGAGTTGGAGCAAGACGAAAACACAAGCGTCCCCACCAGGACTCACTGTAGAAGAAGGTTTGGATAGGGAGAACGTGCCGATTTACTGAAAGATCTAACAAGACAGCGGGATCTAGACTTGACCAAGCAAACTCTTCCCTTGTAAGAGGTCCTATTAAATGAACCCTTCAGCCACGAGGAGGAAAACAATCAGGGTTTAGGCTTTCCTTCAGCTGGCAGTAATACATTTAATTGCCTCCTAGCTTGGGCTTCATCTGCTCTGTTTTCCCAGTGACAGAAACAAATGGAAACTCTCGCTACTCGAGACAACTTTGTTTTAAAAACACTTGAGAGTTTCAAGGAAATTTCAAAGTTGTTGGATCTGTGAAGCTTTTTATTTACTTTATTCCCAACCTAATTCTAATCTCAATCAGCAGTTCTCAAATCACTGTACAGAGCTAGGAACCATTAAGAAACCAATGTTCTCAAAAAGCAACCCACAAAATGAAGAGAATCGATAAGCTAATTTCCAAAGAACACAATTTCACAATAATCATGAAAATATTACCCATAACTGACTCTGAAAAGGACTCCAAGAAACGCGCTATTAGTGACTCTGAATAATATAATAATCTATTAAACTCTGCAAATTCCTACATGAGCATTTTCAACATTGTACTAATATTTTTGATTGAAATATGAGTTATAGTTCCATTACCTGCCTTCTTTTCTACCACAATACATCGGTGTCTCCTTGAAGAAAGAAGAAAAGACTTAATAAAATGAACACATGTATAACCAATCGTCATTCATGTGCTGCTTCTGTCTCTCTGCAGGCCTCTGGGAAATTGTGTAGATTGCTGTAGTTACTATCATTACGTCTGTGGTCTCTCCTGCCTGTCTTCCCCTTTTGAAATACCAAACAAACAAAAAATATAGAAATAGGGATACAGATCCCCAACTCTATGTATATTTCCTTCAACTTCAAAACTGGAAAACTAGTTTTCCAGTTTCCCCAGAAACATCATTCAAAACTGAACATCCCTTGCTTTATTTTACATGTTAATTATCCCTCTTAGAAATAAACATTTCCTCACTAAAAATGTGCATTTTGATGAAATTTAGTTTTTTAGTGGGAATATTTCCCTCACAAAACAACTTAATCAGCTTTATTCATACATGACCTAATTTCAAGCTCAGGAAAAAAAAAAAAAAAATAGAAGTCAAAAGACACCCATGAGCTTCCACAGGAAGATGATCAGGCCATGCAATTTAAAAAAAGCAGAAGTGCTTTCTTCATCTCTACTGGTTTTTACAGTGAAGTGTCTTCCACTGAGCTTCACAGTGCAAAGTTTTTCATGATTTACAGCAAGGAAAGAGAGGCAAATCAGTATCTAGTGAAAAGTCACCCAAGCTCATGAAAAATTTAGAGTGACTAAATTTATAATTAAGATGAATCAAGAAACGACATTAGAAAACAATTTGTAAACTAACAGAAATTGAAGACTGAAAATTTGAATGCACTTCCCTCCCCCCCCCCCCCCCCCCCACCAACAGCAAATGCACAGAATTCCCTGTATTTTTAGACACGGATGCATATCTATAGTTTCTGTATGTATTAAGGGTATTTAGAAACACAGTGAACTATTTTAAGTACATCTCATAGATATAATTTATTTATGAACAGGGACATTATTAAAAAGAAATGATCTTCAATGGCACTTAAAAGTAATGCGGTTTTGAGACCAAATTTCAGGCAAATGGCATGAAAACGTACAACTCAGTAAGTCATAAAACACTGCTTTATCACAGAATATTTATACTACCAAAATACAGCTTGAAACAACTACGTTTACTATAACACAAACAAAATCATTACAATTGCATTACATTTCATGTGTAATCATTAGGTTACTTAAATACTCAATATTTTTCATCACCTTTTAAAAAGTATCAAGCTACGACTCTGCTTCATACAGATACAAAGGCTTTTGCTGCACTCCTATATATTACAAAGGGTATGGCCTGAATATGCGTGATCAAAAGTAATCAGTCCCATTACCCATTTTCATAACTTGGCCAAAAAAATCCCAAATATAACCATTACAAAGTCATGCCCAAAGCCTACCACATTGAATGTAAAGACAATAACCTCAAAGTGACCGTTATGTCACATCTCTACATAAGTAACATGTAAACTCTCCATACATCTCTTTGGACCTGTAATCTATTTCCCTTTTCTCTCTACTTTCCGATCCTGGAAATAATTAAGCCTACAGTTAAACCAATTAAATATTGTGTGCCGTTATAAAACCATAGTGGATTTTTATCTTCCACTGCTAAACTTAGTCCAAAATAATTGCAGTGAATACAATTATCTACCACAGTTACCATCTGGGACATGAAAGTAAACATTTTAATTATTGCCATTGTAAATTGGGACCCACAAAGACCAATATTTGGGCTACATATGGAATTTATTTTTATGGATTAATGTCAAAACAGGTGGATGCAAGACTTCAAAAGACAGTTGGCTAAGTGCCCATAAACTTTGCTACCTAGCGCAGACTACTACAAAGAGCTGGAGAACTGCATTTTATATCCAGGTTGGTTGTTAAGCTGCTGGGTGATCTCAAAAACGAAATCGGGATAAAAGACATTGACCTCTGTTCTAAAGCACTTTTATGTATCATTGAAGTAGTTATCATTAAAGCAAAGGGATGACTTTCTCATTAGAGATGTAGATTATCAAAAACTCACAGCAATTTTACTGACTGTATTGGGAACTTTGTATGCAGGGAAAGAAGAATACTTTACTTCGGGCACTTTTATTTGAGTAGATACCTATGAGTATGCACGTCTAGCATTAGGCATCAAAGTTAAAACGTATTTGTCCTGCATAGCAATCTCTCAGTAAAGAGCAAAGGAGGACTGCAATCTAATTAAATTAATGAGAATCAGAAAAATAAATATATAGGGTATGAAATACAGAGAGGATATTAACTTTTGAGTTTTTTAATATAGCACTGAGAAGAGATACTTAAATGCCTTTGAAGATAGTTTGAATCTGTTTTACCAAGGTCAAAATAACTGCAAAATGAGTACGAAATTGGAAAAGTTACATAACATCGGTAGTGAGCAAAAACTTCTTACAGCCCTACCGCAACACAAGACTTCACACAGCTGAATACAGCCAGAATGAACTCTCATCTAATGAACATATTAAGACTTCCAGTTTGTGACTAAGGTCTAAGATTATTAATGATTGCACAACAGTCTATGAAATTCCCAGCCTACGTGGGTTTGAGAGGATCAGGGGTTTTTTGACGCATAAGGAATGCCTCCTGTGAACTGCTGAGGCTCCTTAACTCTGACCTGTATTAAAGGAAATCAGTTTGCTCAGTTTCTCCGAACTATATGCTAAATCCAGCAGAAGTGAGCCAGCAATAGTTTTCCATCACACATCGCAACTTGTATTACTATCTAATAATTGTGGGGTTTTTCCTGGTTTCTTTCTTTGGTTTTTTTAAACTAATAAGGCAATGATCAGCAACCCTTCTCACTATTTAATTTCATTACTTTAAAAAACAATAAAGACCAATACTGGGCTGAGATGAGATGTAACTGAAGATCAAAGTCAGCTTGTTGGCAACAAGCTCTGCATTTTGTAAGCAGTGAGCAGTACAACTCATTCAATTAGCAGGGATCCAGTTTTCTGGTAGCGTAGGCTGGTACTAGAGCAATAACCCAAGGAACCATAATTCACTCAGTATCAGATCTGGAACCAGTGGATATTTTCAAAGGTCTTCATGACCTGTTATCTATAAATATGCACATTCAAATAACCCCTGCCCTTACTGAGACTGGGGAGGATGCTCTTCTAATACTTTACTGGGGCCAGTTATATTCATATCTGTAGTTTCTTCTCTAAACTGCAATTATACTCTGCTTTTTGATGGACAACATGCTCAAACTTTAAGCCTCTGAATAGTGTAATTGTTTTGAATGAGATACCATAAAGTTTGAAATTAAACACAAACCTGAAGCTTTAAGCATTGAAATCTAAATTCCACTTTTTGGCAGGCCTACTATGAACATCCAGATCTATTTCTTCGTTTTTAAGCTTTATCTACGGCATACCACAGCGCAAGGATTGAGTTGAAACACTTTTTACTCAAAAAATAATGATACAACTATTCAGCTGAATAAAACAGCGTATGACCTTACTAAGAAAATACGTAATGTTTACCTACAGCCATGATCTTGAGTAGGTCTTCATCCCAGGAGGAGTATTTTACTATTAAAACTATAAATGTCTCCCTGCCATGTTTTGAAACTAAGTAATTAGATTTAGAGAAAATATGCTTAATTGTACCCAGAACAATCAATACTGACTGCTCGGAGGGTGTGAGTTGCTCAGTCCATCTGCTGAGTACGTTCACTGCTTTTTTGGCACTTCCTTGAAGTCATGAAGGGTATATACACACAGAGGTTAGAAACGTTTGAAAACCATGTAAGCAGATGGTGATACAGCAGGTAGTAATTTAATTACATAACTCCTAGAACATGTTTCCAAAAAAAAAGAAAGAGGGACGGAATAAACAATGTCCAGTCTGATCTTTTAATTGGAGTGTAATAGCTTTTGTTGAATCAGCAATGATTTTCCACCCATCTATTCTGCAGCTGGAAACAGTAATAAACAAGAAGTTCTATACCATGTTTTATTCCTAATGCAACATTTAAGATAAAAAAAAATAGCAACATAAACTACAAGTTGCCTAAGACAAGAAAATAACTATAATTATATAACACTGAATATGAAGATTTATCATTAGTTTTGCAGGTAGAAATTGGTCAGAAAGATGTGCGCACAACATGTGCTCTTGCATCAGCACAGAACATTGGTACTGCTAAAGTGTGAAAGCAATGAAGAAATGTTAGTCTTAATTCTTCATTTTATGCGGAAGCACAGAATCACATGGAAGTGGAGAAGCATGATACAGGCATGATACCAGAGGTAAACCAGAAACTGAGTGATTTTAATGAATATTAGAGACTAAAAAAAAAACCAAAAGATAATACTGCGTTGGTCTACTTATCACATATGCCAATGAATGTTGAAGGAGAGAAGAGGATCTCTCCTGCATGCTATTATAGCAACTTCACTGTTTTCGAAAAGGAACTGCTACCTCCAAAGAAGTCGAAGATGATGAGATAAATACTGAAGTACATAAGGTTTGACTGGCAGTCTGCTAAGTCAGTGGGAGTCATCTTCACCGAAAGGGTTTGGAACTACATGAGATGTCTCACCCTTTGCATTATGTGGAGAAATTCAAGCATAAACGTGTAAGAAAGTAAATGCAAATGAATTGGAATAATCGGCGAACTGTCACTATGAGACTCAGATAGTACGTTCCAGTCACTGCTGGCTTTATGATGTGTCTTCTAGTGAGACATTAAGACACAGGCAAAAAAAGGCAGGGTTGGGTGGCGGGTAGAATTAATGGTTGTGAAACGTTTATCCCACACTAATACAAGTGTACACATAGTATCTCCATTTTGTCATAGAGCAGTACATTTTTTTTCTTTATGTAAAGGTCAAATAGCTTGAAGTGTCACTGTATCTGAGTCACAAAGTGTAAGTAGTCACTTTTTATATATATATGCATATAGGCATATAAAAAAGAAACATTATAAAAATCACTAGTTGAATCTATTGGGTTATTTTAATTCTGACTACAAATGCCATAATTGGTTTCCTAATTTGAACCAAACACCCTAGTCTTATGATTTAAGCAGCTCATAATGCAAACTTTCATTGTATTATTTTTTGATTAGTTCCATTTCTCAGTAAACTCCAATACAGCAATGGATTATGGAAGCTGGGTTCTGGATTTTATGATACTATAAAATAACATCTGAAACATTTATTATTTAATGTTAAATTTCATAAAGAAGATAACCTCTCTCCAAGTTGTACACCCAATCAGTTCCAACTTGGGATTGGCGTCTCTGAATGAACAGGAGGAGGAAAACAGCAGCACAGCTGATGGGAGCGTCACCTTGTCTTTGTAATATAGTCATTTTTTTCTAGTTTTTATTGGGTATGTAAATGGCATAAAAGAAGTCAGGTGAAGTATTGACAACTGTTTCCTTTAATTTTATTTTTTGATTCTCAGAGTTTATTCCCCTGTAAGTTAACAAAACAGAACAGAAACATCACAAAAGGTCACTCTGATGTATAAACATCAAAATACGCAGCATTATTCCAAGCAGGTTTATGACTTGTAGCTTGAAATGCTAGATAAACCGAGAAAAAAATACATTAAAATAAACCTCATAATGAAAACAATATATAAATACCATATAATTCTGTGCTGTGCTTGTCACTTGAAAAGGAAGTGCAAATCAAATCTTAATAAATATGACATACTAGTTCAGAGTGTAATGGAACATTTACCACATAAGACAATTAGGGTTTTTTTTAATTGAATGCTGTTTAATGAACCTTTAAGTTCCCTTTCAGTCTGCCTACAACAGAGTGGTGTGAAAAGACAGAGTCTGAAGTCAGAGTCTAATCAGAATCCTCTGCAGGTCCTGCTGCGTCTGTGCTGCTGTTTGGGGTTTTTCAGGTGGGTTTGGATTTTTTTAGGAATGGCTGATATTTTGTACAGAAATGATTCGGTTTACTTAAGTACACACAAATATATAAACACACAACTATATACGCAAATGCATTTTTTTTTATAGCTATATACAGAATAAATGCATGTTATTATCTGGTACTTACTTACGAAACTACACTACTGCTGAACTATTTTTGTGGCAACAAATACCTTATTCAAACATAAAAGTGACAGTAATAACTGTCAGGTTTAAACATTTAGTATGAGTATTAGCCTTCTAACTATTAAAATTACCTTAAGCAGCCCTAAAGCCGCTGTAGCTGGGCAGCTGAGGGACGGGGTAAGGGAAGGGCTTGCTAGCATAAAGCCAGCAGAGCCAGCTGAGAAACAGCCTACTTCTGCCCTCCAAAAAACCCCAAACTGAACTGCAAGAGTCCTACATGAAGGAGATGTCCGTATTTATAGGAATATAAAGATGGTCGCAGTAGATGCGGGTGTCTGCAGGACGCAGCCAGCTCAGACAGCAGCCTGGACAAGAACGGCAGCAGGAGCTCAGGGCACCCTGGCTGCACCCACGGCCTCAGGGCCCCCTCGCCCAGGCTGGAGGCCACAATGCGTCAGCTTGCCTCCCAGAGGCAGCAGAAAGTAACCCAAGAGCCTGCCCACCCGTTTTGTCCACCTTCACCAGTGACAGATGTAATGAAAGCCCTACTCGTTCAGCCGCTGATGTTTGCTGATGAATTTTGCCATCCAAAAGTTATTTTGTGATCGCGAATAGCGGCAAGTCGGAACGAGAAAGCCCGGAGGTATAACTTTATCAGTGAATGAAATGGTAATGAAGTGGTAATGCTACCCTTACACAAAGAAAATAAATAAAAAAAAAAAACCAACCTAAAAGCAAATCTTCTATTACTCCAAGGTATAAAGTTTTTCTCTAATGCACCCATACACCATTTCTAGACGACAAATGCTATTATCCAGCCTTCCAGTTTTCTCTCCCTCGCTGCAATAACCCGCCAGGTCCTTACCCTGACAAAACAAGGTGTCTGACAGGCCCCGGCTGGGCCCGTCAGCGCAGCGCCAGTCACTCCAGGGGAAGGGAAGATGGCGGCGACCAGCATCGACGGAGCAGCTGGCACCGCCGCCCCGCCACCCCTCGCTCCCGCACCGGGCTGGCGTGCACCCGGTGACAACCAGCGGCGTCTGTGCTGGGGTACGTCATGCCTGAGGCGGCGGGGTCCGCCGGGGCCCTCGTGCCTGAGGCAGCGGGGTCTGCCTGCCTGAGGTGGCGGGGTCTGCTGGGGCCCTCGTGCCTGAGGCGGCGGGGTCTGCCTCAGGCGGCGGGGTCTGCCGGAGCCCTCGTGCCTGAGGCGGCGGGGTCTGCCTCAGGCGGCGGGGTCTGCCGGAGCCCTCGTGCCTGAGGCGGCGGGGTCTGCCTGAGGCGGCGGGGTCTGCCGGAGCCCTCGTGCCTGAGGCGGCGGGGTCTGCCTGAGGCGGCGGGGTCTGCCGGAGCCCTCGTGCCTGAGGCGGCGGGGTCTGCCTGAGGCGGCGGGGTCTGCCGGAGCCCTCGTGCCTGAGGCGGCGGGGTCTGCCTGAGGCGGCGGGGTCTGCCGGAGCCCTCGTGCCTGAGGCGGCGGGGTCTGCCTCAGGCGGCAGGGTCTGCCGGAGCCCTCGTGCCTGAGGCGGCAGCGTCTGCCTGAGGCGGCGGGGTCTGCCGGAGCCCTCGTGCCTGAGGCGGCGGGGTCTGCCTCAGGCGGCAGGGTCTGCCGGAGCCCTCGTGCCTGAGGCGGCAGCGTCTGCCTGAGGCGGCGGGGTCTGCCGGAGCCCTCGTGCCTGAGGCGGCGGGGTCTGCCTGAGGCGGCGGGGTCTGCCGGAGCCCTCGTGCCTGAGGCGGCGGGGTCTGCCTCAGGTGGCGGGGTCTGCCGGAGCCCTCGTGCCTGAGGCGGCGGGGTCTGCCTGAGGCGGCAGGGTCTGCCGGAGCCCTCGTGCCTGAGGCGGCGGGGTCTGCCGGAGCCCTCGTGCCTGAGGCGGCGGGGTCTGCCTCAGGCGGCAGGGTCTGCCGGAGCCCTCGTGCCTGAGGTGGCGGGGTCTGCCTGAGGCGGCGGGGTCTGCCGGAGCCCTCGTGCCTGAGGTGGCGGGGTCTGCCTGAGGCGGCGGGGTCCGCCGGGGCCCTCGTGCCTGAGGCAGCGGGGTCTGCCTGCCTGAGGTGGCGGGGTCTGCTGGGGCCCTCGTGCCTGAGGCGGCGGGGTCTGCCTCAGGCGGCGGGGTCTGCCGGAGCCCTCGTGCCTGAGGCGGCGGGGTCTGCCTCAGGCGGCGGGGTCTGCCGGAGCCCTCGTGCCTGAGGCGGCGGGGTCTGCCTGAGGCGGCGGGGTCTGCCGGAGCCCTCGTGCCTGAGGCGGCGGGGTCTGCCTGAGGCGGCGGGGTCTGCCGGAGCCCTCGTGCCTGAGGCGGCGGGGTCTGCCTGAGGCGGCGGGGTCTGCCGGAGCCCTCGTGCCTGAGGCGGCGGGGTCTGCCTGAGGCGGCGGGGTCTGCCGGAGCCCTCGTGCCTGAGGCGGCGGGGTCTGCCTCAGGCGGCAGGGTCTGCCGGAGCCCTCGTGCCTGAGGCGGCAGCGTCTGCCTGAGGCGGCGGGGTCTGCCGGAGCCCTCGTGCCTGAGGCGGCGGGGTCTGCCTCAGGCGGCAGGGTCTGCCGGAGCCCTCGTGCCTGAGGCGGCAGCGTCTGCCTGAGGCGGCGGGGTCTGCCGGAGCCCTCGTGCCTGAGGCGGCGGGGTCTGCCTCAGGCGGCGGGGTCTGCCGGAGCCCTCGTGCCTGAGGCGGCGGGGTCTGCCTCAGGTGGCGGGGTCTGCCGGAGCCCTCGTGCCTGAGGCGGCGGGGTCTGCCTGAGGCGGCAGGGTCTGCCGGAGCCCTCGTGCCTGAGGCGGCGGGGTCTGCCGGAGCCCTCGTGCCTGAGGCGGCGGGGTCTGCCTCAGGCGGCAGGGTCTGCCGGAGCCCTCGTGCCTGAGGTGGCGGGGTCTGCCTGAGGCGGCGGGGTCTGCCGGAGCCCTCGTGCCTGAGGTGGCGGGGTCTGCCGGAGCCCTCGTGCCTGAGGCGGCGGGGTCTGCCGGAGCCCTCGTGCCTGAGGCGGCAGCGTCTGCCGGAGCCCTCGTGCCTGAGGCGGCGGGGTCTGCCTGAGGCGGCAGCGTCTGCCGGAGCCCTCGTGCCTGAGGCGGCGGGGTCTGCCTGAGGCGGCGGGGTCTGCCGGAGCCCTCGTGCCTGAGGCGGCGGGGTCTGCCTGAGGCGGCGGGGTCTGCCGGAGCCCTCGTGCCTGAGGCGGCGGGGTCTGCCTGAGGCGGCGGGGTCTGCCGGAGCCCTCGTGCCTGAGGCGGCGGGGTCTGCCTCAGGCGGCAGGGTCTGCCGGAGCCCTCGTGCCTGAGGCGGCAGCGTCTGCCTGAGGCGGCGGGGTCTGCCGGAGCCCTCGTGCCTGAGGCGGCGGGGTCTGCCTCAGGCGGCAGGGTCTGCCGGAGCCCTCGTGCCTGAGGCGGCAGCGTCTGCCTGAGGCGGCGGGGTCTGCCGGAGCCCTCGTGCCTGAGGCGGCGGGGTCTGCCTCAGGCGGCGGGGTCTGCCGGAGCCCTCGTGCCTGAGGCGGCGGGGTCTGCCTCAGGTGGCGGGGTCTGCCGGAGCCCTCGTGCCTGAGGCGGCGGGGTCTGCCTGAGGCGGCAGGGTCTGCCGGAGCCCTCGTGCCTGAGGCGGCGGGGTCTGCCGGAGCCCTCGTGCCTGAGGCGGCGGGGTCTGCCTCAGGCGGCAGGGTCTGCCGGAGCCCTCGTGCCTGAGGTGGCGGGGTCTGCCTGAGGCGGCGGGGTCTGCCGGAGCCCTCGTGCCTGAGGTGGCGGGGTCTGCCGGAGCCCTCGTGCCTGAGGCGGCGGGGTCTGCCGGAGCCCTCGTGCCTGAGGCGGCAGCGTCTGCCGGAGCCCTCGTGCCTGAGGCGGCGGGGTCTGCCTCAGGCGGCAGGGTCTGCCGGAGCCCTCGTGCCTGAGGCGGCAGCGTCTGCCTGAGGCGCGGGGTCTGCCGGAGCCCTCGTGCCTGAGGCGCCGGGGTCTGCCTGAGGCGGCGGGGTCTGCCGGAGCCCTCGTGCCTGAGGCGGCGGGGTCTGCCTGAGGCGGCGGGGTCTGCCGGAGCCCTCGTGCCTGAGGCGGCGGGGTCTGCCTGAGGCGGCGGGGTCTGCCGGAGCCCTCGTGCCTGAGGCGGCGGGGTCTGCCTCAGGCGGCGGGGTCTGCCGGAGCCCTCGTGCCTGAGGCGGCGGGGTCTGCCTCAGGCGGCGGGGTCTGCCGGAGCCCTCGTGCCTGAGGCGGCGGGGTCTGCCTGAGGCGGCAGGGTCTGCCGGAGCCCTCGTGCCTGAGGCGGCGGGGTCTGCCTGAGGCGGCGGGGTCTGCCAGAGCCCTCGTGCCTGAGGCGGCGGGGTCTGCCTCAGGTGGCGGGGTCTGCCTGAGGCGGCGGGGTCTGCCGGAGCCCTCGTGCCTGAGGCGGCGGGGTCTGCCTCAGGCGCGGAGCCCTCGTGCCTGACGCGGCGGGGTCTGCCTCAGGCGGCAGGGTCTGCCGGAGCCCTCGTGCCTGAGGCGGCGGGGTCTGCCTGAGGCGGCAGGGTCTGCCGGAGCCCTCGTGCCTGAGGCGGCGGGGTCTGCCTGAGGCGGCAGGGTCTGCCGGAGCCCTCAGATTTCATGCACCCAACCAACCAGCCTCGCCAAGGCTGCGAAAAACGTTTTTGATAAAAACGCTTAGGCGCCATGACTTTGTTTCTCCTGGTAAAATAAGAGGAGATGCCCTGATTACAGTGGAAGCAGCGTAGGAAAGGGCCAGAATGTTTGTTTGGGACAGATAATATCTGCTCGCTCTCAAAATAAAATACCAAAATGTTTAGGAAAAAAAAAAACAATTGTGAAAAGATGAAAGTACTAAACAAGTTTCTTAAAAAAAAAAAAAAAAAAAAAAAATCATAGTTTTGGCTCAGCTGAGCCCTGCCCAGGAGGAGCCTGGCGCCGTATCCGACACCAACGGCGACCACAATCCCAAACTCCAATGGGATTTTGAACGAAGCCCGGTTGATCGATGCGTCCCTTCTGATTTACTATATACTTCTTTGGCTCAGCGAAGAGACGTTAAACATGCAGAAGAGCACAATGTGTCAACTAGGAGATTAGTTTTACAATCTCTATGTTGAAGTGAGTAAATTGTGCTTTCGTTAACAGAAGTAGGCCATACGCCGAAAAAGTCATTGGATTCGCTTCACCGGTGAACTAGAGCAACAATATACGATCAGAAAGCCTCAGCAGTTCAAAAGTCTTTAAAGGCAGGTCCAGCGGTTACACAATTAATTTTTAATGATATTGTTACCATCTGGGAGATTCACTTGAAGTGCCAAATGGGTTCCCTGAGCTAAAGTATTAGCTTTAAGAAACTCAACATATCTACAATGTGTCTGGCATCTGTTTAAAATATTACTAAAAGGTTTCTGAGAATAAGCTATTTATATTTGTGCTTTTTAAGGTCCTGCAACACATCCACAGCAGGAAACATTTGCAGCTACTAGATTTTTATTGGAGACTGTGAAAGGCCTGAGAGTTTGTCATTAGTAATAATCAGATAAAAATATTAGGAAAAATTAAGGTTTTTATTCCAATTGGATTATATAATATCTCTTCCTTTGGAAAAAAAAAATCTAAATAAACAAGGTTTCTGATTTCAGAAATCAAAAGAAATGACTAATAAAAAAATGGTATCAAAAGTAACCCCCCAAGATTGACCTTTTTGTAAATTTTCACAGTTTTAAATTTAAGTGGGCTTAAAAAGTAAATGTCTTTCTCTCAGAATTTTTACTGAATATTGCCAGTAACATTTTTTTTTCTTCTAAGCCATGCAAGACTCAAACAGATCCTGTGTTTAACAGCAGCTAACTTCGAAATTTTAAGCACAAACAAAATAACATGTTATACGTGGTTTTGTTTATTTCCTTCTTTGTCTTAAAAATTGTTAATACACGTTCAGCTTTTCAAATATCAGCACAAATTTGTACTCAGTTAACCAAGTACAGTAACAATGCTGGGCTTTTCTATATAGGTTCTGTGATAAGTCAGAATAGTATTTAAATGCATACTTACAAATATTTGTAAGTATTTAAAATTTACAGCCTTTGTAAAGAATTACTGGA
Source organism: Pelecanus crispus (assembly GCF_030463565.1). Lineage (NCBI taxonomy): Eukaryota > Metazoa > Chordata > Aves > Pelecaniformes > Pelecanidae > Pelecanus > Pelecanus crispus. The sequence continues at coordinate 7,989,325 of NC_134651.1, read as the reverse complement.
ACATTGCTCCATAAAAGCACAGGTTTTTGAACAGGCAGCTTCTATTCTGAAAACGCTTCTCTCCCCAGTGAAATGTGAACATTTCTTCAATATAATTTAAAAAAAAAAAAAAGTACAAGTGAAAGTATCGAGCTGTATTTTGCTATTATGTTTCTACTCCATTTGGATTTATATCATGACAGTGAGGTTGAAAAAGTAATCAAGCATACCTCTGGTTCCTCATTCTGAGTAGCAAGATCTTTTTCTATGACTGTAGGCCTCATGACATGAAAGGAAAAAGAGCAATTCCTGAAAACCAGCACTCTCATCAGGTTAAGAACCCAGCAGGATAGAAAGCTTTTCAACTAAATCTTTTGGTAGTTTAAAAAACAAAACAAAACAAAACCCAAAAAACAAAAAAACAACCACAAACAAAAAAATCCCACAACCACCACAACAAAAAAACTTCATTTCTAAAAGTGAACATATTTATGGAAGCACAGAAGCCTGTTTTCTTGACCCGGAGCATATTGCGTACTCACATTTAATGGAGCAGCTCCAAGAGAGAAGATGGGAAAAAGAGACCAAGCTGAACCTCAACTCAGTGAGCACTTTATGAGGACTATCTGATTGAGAACAACAGTTTTGAAGCTGGGGCATCTCCTCAAAAACAGTATGTTGGGAATTTAATGAAAAAAAAAAAAAAAATACTAGCAGATATTATTGTTAAGTAGTCAAATTAAATCTATATGTCTAACCCAGACCTTGTCTCAGGTTCTCCTTTTACATTATTATTGCTCCAGCACAGTGACTTTCTGTTCCTGCCACAGACGACCTTGCACAAACCTCACAGGGCAACTTTTGTCCATTTTTTTTTTTTCCTCAGAAAAAGCCATTGGAGAGCAGTTGATACCCATTATCATATCAGTTTCTTTCCTTCATAAAATATGTAAATGGCTACTAAATTTACATTTTAGAACAGATGTACATTTTACAGTCAGCAAACAAGTTTTTCATGGACAAAATGACACCTGTGCCATTTATGAAGAAAAACATCTTATACAGCTGAAGGGAAATAACATGAACACTTCAATTTTGTGTTATTTCTACTTCATCAGAAAGCATTAAGAATTAAAGCAGAGATTCACAGTACCACAGACAGAATAAAGGACTGAAAGATGATTATTCTAAAGGTCACATTATCTTAACAAAGTGCCACTTTCTGACAGTGCGCCGCTGATATAGAAGTAATATACTCCATTTGCCAGAAACTGCTCTACGAGATCCATGCCCTCTGCACTCTGAACAAAGGAATTAGTGATTTTCTTCAAAGGTCACTCAGCGAGTGTGTTATTTAAAATGAGGCGCTCGCCAATGGCAGTAGGTACCTGAGAAACATCTCATCTGGGCCCTGAAGAGAGTCTTAAAAAAGCCACCAAAACCAAAACAACCTCTCCCCAGACCACAGTTGTTGGGCCACAGGACAAAGCCTTGATCTCTCGCAGGGCAGCAGGCTACGGCATTTTGGTTACGGATCCGGAATCTGGTATTCTTCCCGGAATACCTTTTGTTGAAGAAATACTACCTCCTTTTAGCATGCACAAAAAGCAGCAGTATCCGCTTTCCAAGTGCTACTTACGTTACGTGTATTAAAAGAAAGGGACCTAACAGTAGAAATGAAACATCAGCTATGTCCCTGCCTGGCTCCGAACGTGAAATCCGGTATGTCAGCCTAAAGATAGGCTTCTTACATAAGATACACCCAACGCAACTTCATGGGAAGCGTCCCATAACAGCAGACCGTGACAGTCGATTACTTAATGTGCCACTGAGCTGATGCAACTTGGACAGTAGCACATGGGAAATGTACCGCTGCCCACAACACAGTACTCCGTCTACAAGAGTCCCTTTTCAAACCCTTGCGGCAAAGTAGCTGCTCTGCCAGCAAGAAGTGCACCTATATTTAAAGGTTATTAAAAGGGCAAGAATCAAGAAAACAATAAAGATCAGCTCTGCAAAGCTCAATATTCAAAAATAAAAAAAACCACCCCAAAAACAAAAAACAACAAATGTGCTGACATTTCTATATAATATGTGAAACTCTAACACAGAGATAAAAAGATGAACAGAAATGCATTCAAAGAACCAGATGTATTTTTTGTGAATAAGTTGTGTCTTCAGCAGTCATTCACTATTCTGACCTTATCAAGCTTTTCAGCTTCCCCAGATCTGTTAGAGCTGTTTAACACCAAACAAACCAGCCAACTGGAGAACTGTGAAAGCAGAGCATCTCAAGGGAACTCAATTACTAATTCACCAGGAAACCTTATTTTCATGAAAACCGTTTATTAAAATGACACTCCCTTGAATATCTCCTCTCTCTAAGTTTATTGGGATACTTCTATCTGCATTTTAATGAAGATCTTTGGGAAAAAAGAACCTCAACTGTTATTGAGAAATACTATTTTGGTGAAATGGTGGTATACAAAAATGTATACAAAATCATGTTGGTATACAAAAAACCTAACACTGCCGTAACATTGTGTTTGTATAACACAAACCACTATTTACTTGCTGTTCTGCATCCTTCCACTGGTAAACCATGAAAATCGGTGGAGGGGCAGAAAATAAGTAAATCTGACACTCAGGCAGGAATCACATGCAAGATCTACTAAAAAGAAAATCGGGCTATGCCAGATGTTGTATGGAAGAACTCTAGGACTGATGGAGAAATTCACCTCCCTCAGTCCGTCCACTTCTCTCTTGAACTAAGCACAAACCCACAGAGTTCAGCGATTTCTGCGGAGCCTCAGTTCCTGAGATGGTTCAAATCCAAACCCATCTCTTAGAATAACAATGAATTACTACATTGCAACCTGGAACCTCAATCTTGTTCTGCACTCACATTCCTTCACTCTCATTCCTCTTCCACCCCGTTGTTAAAGTCATTCAGCTTTGTGCAGACCACATGAGTATTTGGGGGGCAAAAGGGAAAAAAGCAAGAAGAAGTATTTCCCTGCATCCTTGGATGTATGCTCTCCCTTGGAGGGATGAGCTTCTGTTTCAAGGGCTGCACACAGATTTTGCATTGATTTGCCACTGGACAAAACTGCAGACTGAAGTACCCAAATGCCACTCGAGGTATCAGCAAACACCTAGCTCTACACTTTTTGTCGAGCTAGACGACTCTGAGCACCTAAAACTAAAGCCCTTTTTAATGGGTTCTCACTACTTATCTCAAAAGTCTCAGCTTCCATTTTTTTTTTCTTTTTCAAAACTAAGCTAGTAATACTTACCTATCATTAAAATGAGAAGGACAAATTGATTAGCAGTTGTAAAGTACATTAAATTGAGATAATCAAATAGAATGGAGTAGGTAAATCCAAAAAGTATGTAGACCTCACAGATGAGATACTGATAATATAAATATGTTCCTCTTTAATAAGTAGTACTAATACCGTTTTTCGCCAAATGAAGAGGGTGTTATTTTTTTTTTCCTGAAAAACTTTTACACCTTATTGCTGCAACTACTTTCTTAATTTCATGCTTCCCTAACTTTATTACTGTTACTTTTACCGACTTAATTCTGGCTATTTTCTGTGAAAACAGACAGAACTTCATTGTTTTCTGATAAATAAATGGCTTTGTGAAAAAGGACATCTATCTGTACACTATGCTGCTTTCCACCATTGGAAGCCCTCTGACATCCTAAGGTATTATTTATCTATTTAACTAATTCCCATTAAAAATCCTGATGCCTCAGAGCAGAGGCCAAGGCAGAAGGAAAGGAGCAGTGCGTGACCCGAGACACCTAAATGGTCATGCCCCAAGGCTAGCTGGACACTCCCACCCACTTCAATGAGTTTTGGATCACATCTGGTAGATCTTGAGTTTGTATATTCTTTCGCTTCAGTCTTCTGTCACTGCTGACTGAAATTCAAGCTGTAATTAACTTAATATTAGCCACATTTGATCAACATATAACACTTAATTATCTTTATTGAGAAAGTGATTCTTCCCCTCCAGTAACAGTTCTCAAGTGAGAAAAGGAATTACTTGGAATTATTCAAATACTCTTACGTGATTTTGCAGTCAACTAGTCATTTTAAATGTACTCCTGGTAAATGTGTGTTTGTTGTGTTTGGGTTTGAGTTTAGCACTTTCCTTTCCCAAGCGAGCCAAATGCTTGAAGATGTATTTTAAAATCTACAACTCTATTCTTAAAGGCATTACATTAGAGAAGAATGATGTATCACACTACTACTTTTTTAGACAGCCAGGTGACAACTGAACAACAAACGTTGGAGTCGTGCTTTAGAACGAACAAAAAAAAAAAAAAGCCTGTCAGCCAAACACACAGCACTCCTAAATGAAAGTCAAAGATGAATGTATTTGTATGACATTCTCAACACCCTTTCCCCTTTACTTTTCCCTTAACATTTGCAAAGTGAGGGTACAGAAGAGCTGTAAATCAGTACAATTTCAATAGCCTAATGCAGACAGCTTTCTCATATGTTTTATGCCTAATGGTGGGCTACACAATGAAAGCCTAATGTCTATAACTGAAAAGGTATTTGTGTTCATAATGCAAAAGAACTGGAGAATGAGTCTTTAGTATATTGTAGCTTTCAGTCATCTGGCTTTAACTCCTGAACTAGCGCTGGATTATTAGAAGAAAACAGCTGTATGTCCCACTTTCATTCTGTATTAGCATGACAGTGGAAATAATACACTAAGGAACTTGAAATATGTTACTACACTGTGAGTCCTTACAGGTGCATTGTGGTTTATATGTTAATCTTTCCAATATTTGTAACTCTATTTGATAGCATTTTCCAAGCTTCTCCAGTAAAAGCATTTGTCTAAAATAGCCAAACTCACTGTTCAATATTATCTTCCATTGATTCCCAGTTCAAATTATTAATGATACTCCCCACCAGCAAGACAGATTAGAAGTATTTCAAACTAAATGGGTGTAATGAGACATCTTTCCAGATTCATTTGTTCTTATATAATGAAATGAAAGTTAAATGCCGTAACCACAGCTCTCTGAGGTTGCACATGCCAGGTTAGGCACGCTTTATTTGTTGTATTCCGTCAGAAATAAATATGTATTAAAAAAAAAAGTAAACTTAAAAAAAACTGAAGGAGAATACTGTAAGGTTTGTTTCCCTGAAACAGACAATTCCCTAGAAACAAGATGATTTTTGTGCAGCTTTTGTGGTGGCTAAAAATGCACCTTTCTGAAAGCACCCTGGCTTAATAATGCCATCCACTGGAGTGGATTGTTTAGGTTTAGCATTGCTCTGAGTTCTTACAGTATTCAAAAAGCAGCTCAGCCATGTGAGTTGGCATATTAGCATGAATCTCTTTGGAGTAACACAGCAGAATTTTTCAAAACCCTTTAAAACACCATTTCACAGAGTGGAAAAGTAAAACTGGCTATGTTCAGCTTGTCTTCACATAGATGCTTCAAACTTTTCAGCTCGTTTTTTCCCCTTTCTTATTTGAAGCTCATTTTGCTGTCAGTAATCCGCCACAAAGACTTTATGGACTAAACCACCGTGATCCTGACCAACGCGAGCGATTAAAGACACCGCCTCTCCAGCCACAGTCGGCTGATAACCTTCCACCCCAAGGCTGCACTTCCCAGACAGCAACCACCACAGCTCTCACGCAGCCCCCCAAAGCATTGCGTGCTGCCTTTCATTTCTGCATCCTCAGATGTCATTCTTTACCATTTGACATTATTATATGATTCAACCACCAGAAGAAAATTCAGGTTTCAAACATTTGCACCCCCCACCTTGTTTTCATACCACAGAAATATGTGCATCCTCTCAGAAACCAAGCAAGCCACCAAGTATAGCTGGCTAATTGACGACAGTATTGTAATTTGCTGGAAATGAAAGAAATGTCTGCACAGACGGCATTACCTAAACCTACTAACTGTCACAGAATGTGAAGGACCCCGAGTCCCTAAAGGCGCACCACTGCTTCAGAGACAAGCAGAGCAACAAACATCTTATTAAACAAGTGCAGAAAAGCAAAAGGCAGAAGCCTCCAGGGCCATGTTAATTATCTCAGGGTCGAAGTCGCTCGGAAGGCTGTCTCGCAGACTCCAAGGCAGTCAGATGGCAGTGCCAACGCACTGAAGTCCCCAAGGTCCTGCAGTTATAGCACTGTCATATTTCAAATGACAGGTAATACTTACAAACATGCCCACACTAACCTCCTCAATTATATTCAATGTCAAGGTTTTCGTGCTGAAGGAACTGCTAATTTTCAACACACACACTTGCTGACAAAAGGTACTTTATCAAAGAAGGGAGTTTAGGGTATCTGCTGCAAGACGCTCAAGACCCCTTCTGACACTCACAGTGGGAATAATGTCCTTCATGCAAGCTCTCGAATGATGAAATAAATATTGCCCTTAGTCAAGCATACAAAACCCACAATATACTATATTTGCTTTGCTGACAGACAGTGCCTTTGCACGGAAATCTCATTCTGCTATTAAGTGCAGCATGGACAAGCAAATACTCCTCGGTGTTTATTTGAACTTCCTCTGAAGAAAAAGGCCCAGCGGGTGCAGGATATTGCAACGCCTCAGGTGCTCCAAGAAGCAAGACTAAATAGCAAGTGCCTTCCACCAGCCCCCCAAGAGCAGCCATAAAAGTAAGCACTGAATTTAAAGAGAAAGACGTTTGACCATGCAAACATGATTCCTTGTTTGTTCTCACGTTCGCTCTTTGCAGAATTTAACTGAAAATACAATTAAGTCAACTTGATTCGGCAGTTAGTATAGAAAAGAGATTAGGTGGCACAGATATGGCTGCGGGTGACAGAACACGGTCTCATTAGAGCTTTCTATCCGTTCAGGAGACTTCTCCCACTTGCAGTCATTAATATGAACTGGAGACAGATTCTGCTGTGAGTTGCACCAATTTAAATCCAGAGCAACTCTTACCTGGCCTCCAATTTGCATTAATGGTCAGAGGTGGCACACTGAGATGAAGCACGATGAAGGCAGACACCATGCTCGGAAGCAGAAGGAGCATTACACTAGCAGAGAGGCTCTGAATTTGAAGGGACACAGCGCAATGTAAAAGGGTGCTTGTTTGAAACATTAAAAACCTGCTAAAAGTAAAAATAACATTTAAAAACTTTTAAAAAAAATCAGTTATTTGTATCATTCTTAATTTTTTTTTAGTTGTGTACAAGCAGTTTGAATGTTTCCTTTTTATTATTTTTGTTACCATTTACAGTGCAGTAACACAAACATCCAAAAAAAAGCCATATTCCTACAGAACATGACTGGGCAGCATTTGACATTTTAGCAGTTACTTGTTCAAATACTCAGATTAGAAGAGTGTTAGATCTCCCCTAGTTACCCTTCTTCAATTGGAGAAAAACAGACAAATTTGGTTTTTAATAGGTGAGTAGAAACATCAGCAACCCCGATTGTAATTGATGTAAATAAGAATTCTGGCTATACTATCTAAGTGCTCCCAGCTAGTCTTATCGTCTCATGTTCACACAGCGATTTCTGCACAGCTTTGGGAGGAAAGCTATCACTTTCCTGCATCTCATGATCCAAGGATTCCTTTATAATGATGTCTATATCACCCATGTTAACACTGAAATGGCAACCAGAACATGCCGAGGTACTAAAACCACGAAAGAGGTCATTAGTCCTCCACTTTACGAATTGGGAGTAGAAGGGTTAAAGAAAACACCAAAACATGAGATTTATACACCTGCACGTGTCTTTCCAACTCTATACAGACAAGGATATTTTCCAATTGATCTGACTGATCCTCTTCAAAAGAGCTGCTGGAGTAATAAACCAATACCCACCTTCATGAAAGGGAATATTTCAGCAACAGGGGTAGCAATTTTTGGCAGTATGTGTACGAACCCAGAGCTTGAAATTTTTGCTGACCCATCAGATGGATTTCATAAAGCACTATGCTCTTGTTAAAAAAAAAAAAACAAAAAAAACCCACCAAACCAAAAAACCCCTCACAAAACAACAGCTCCCTCCTGTTCAAAGCCCAATGTCATCTCTGTCACTTGTCCAAGAAGAAATTCGAGGGTCTTGAGATTTCGTGAGGAAAAGACATGATCAAACTAACAACATTCAGTATTCACACAGACTCCTGAGAGGTCTGAGATTATTTAATGTCTGACTACTCAATCCTTTTTCAAAACTTTTATTCATAATATAAAATTCTGCAAATACTTTCTATGAACAACACTGGCTTCTAAAGTCAAAATGTATAAACATGTATGAATAATCTGCTCTGCTTTCACAGCTGACACTGGAGAACAGAACTGTTTATGCCTCTACCTAAACATGCAACACACCAACAGATTCCTCCCAAACTTAACTTCTTCTGAAAAATGTTCCAAGTAATTCACAAAAATAAGTTAGACAAAATCAGTTCAGACACAAAAATATGTATCTTTTCCACCTGCTATTTTGTTATTAAAATAATACTCTTTTGCGTTAATCTGGCATGAATTGAGAAGACATCTTCTCATATAAATTTAGGCGGACAACAGTACTACAGAGTTGTTTGTATCTCATTTTAAAGAGATAGCTGTGCTATAAAGAGAAATAAGAGAAAAAATATTTTCCTTCAATCTTTTAGCTTTGAATAAGGCAGGGCATGTTCAAATCAGTAGCAGTTTTTTTTTTTTTAATTGGGGTTTTTTGCATTTTTTTTTTAACATGGAAGCTGAGTAGGTAATACTACTCTAACAAGTTCTAAGAAAGTAAAGGTTACTTTTGGCTTAGGGGAACTCAAATAAGCATATTTTGTCACTTAAAATCTAATTTTAAAACACAGCAAAATACTGGAGTCATTAATGGTAGTCCAACAATTGCCATGAACTTTGGCAAAGACAAAAAAGTATCACATTTAAAAAAAAAAAAAACAACCACATTTTGATAGTTTAATGTAACTCTCATACTTTTCTATTACCAAATATATATTATATTACTAATCTGAAACTGCTACGTATCCATCTCTAGAGATGGACTAAAAGTTGAGCATCCTAAATAGCACAAATTTCTTGGCAGATTTCACATGCACCTACTATATCTCAACAAAATACGCAGGCATATGTTACTGTGACAGGTAATTTTACACACTGGCAGACACTCGCACATACTTTTTTCTCTATGCAAAGGTAGGTGTTTCACTTTACAGGTGAAAACGAATTTTTTGCAGTGTACAGTAAAATTTCTAATTTTGATCCTATTAATCTTACTGTTTTATCAATCTCTGTTTTTCAGGAGAATAAGACTTAACGGACCAAATCTAAGGAAGCCATAGTTCAAGAGTAAGTATGGGAAAAAAACAGCGTTTCTCTTCGTTCCCACCACAGCACTGCTCAGTCCCTCCCATTGAACCTATGGCTTAGTTTAGGTACTGTAAAGGAAGCTTAACACCATAAAAGACATAGGAACATCTTTATTCTTGATTTTTAAATTGCAAATAGTTCAGATATACGAAAGCTTGGGTGAAATGAAAGCACTGAATTTAACAGCAAAATCTGCAAAGCAGCTTAGTGTGTTCTGAAGAGTGCTATTGTTGTCCCTGCGGCTTAGCGGGGAGCTACAGCACCGAGTTCATGGCTTACAAGTCCACAGTACAACGCTAAATCATGTTTTGAACAGCCATATACTGCGCTACTATATAGCTGAGCCAGAACCTCTAGACACGCAATGCTGTATTACGCAATACAGGCAGACCCAGAGCAATTAACAGGTTTTTAGCGTGTGAAGTGAGGATCATGAGAGCCTGGATACAGAAAGGTGCAGGCAGAGTCGTGCTCACGCAGCCTGAACCGTGTCCACACCATCAAAGATTTGCTAAATCTGCCACTATTTACTCAGCATTTCTCAGCGTTCCCCACGCAGATGACTCACCACTTCAGAAACATTTGACAGAGACAAAAACCAGATTACCGTCTAAAGACCCGGCCCAAAGATTTAATAAAAGAGGAACTCTCCTAAGACTTAAAAAAAAAAAAAAAAAAAAAAAGCCACGTTTCCAGAGCCAACTCTCAAATCAAAACTGCATCCCCACACATGGCATGACTGAAGACTTGTTCAGTTCTTGCACCAGTAACAACCCCACTGAAGTGAAGCCTTGGAAAGACGGATGCGTTTTGCTCACATTGCAGTTGAGGGTCGGCAGCCCAAGCTGTCCGGCAGCTCTGCGCCACACTAAATCCTTTCAGGGCTGTTGGCACAGCAAGTTCAAAGGCAACTTTCTAGAAAATCCATAAAGTGTTTCTGCAGAAGCCAACAGTAGAAGTTAAAAGCAATAGCCTGGCATATGCAACTGTAATATTCCTAGTGCTGTGTGTTGGTTTTTTTCTTTTAAAGGAAGAAGGTTTTCAAATACAGGGAATTATACACAATCATCATTACTGGCTGAAGGAGAAAGCAAGCTAAAGAATAACGTCCTGAAGCAATTTTTGAAATACTGCTTTTAAAAACTCTTATAGCTTGTATCATTTTAAAAGATAATGCATGCTGTTAGACAACCTCACTTTCCTCTCCTTTCTCATACCTTAATAAATACATTAAAAAAACACTCCATAAAATCTATTTGATGTCTAGTGTGGGTGGCAGTACAGGCTCGATTCTCATCTCTCTTTTTCTTGTATATCACTTAGAAATTTCACTGGATCCACCCTACTACCCATTGCTCCAACATACATAGGTTGCTCTGACAACCAAAAGCCTGTACTTTGTACTGTCATATATATAATTTTGTCAGCCCAGACAACCTGTTGGCAGCCATTACAAAACAAAACTGCAGAAAGCAATAAAAAAAACCCACCTCCTTTCCATGCATACTTCATTTCTTGAGATAGTCAAGATTTTACAGTTCAGAGGAATATCCGAGACAGCTTTTGTTTCAGCTTTCATATGCAGAACGATGACTTTCCTTACCTGAATTATAACTTTATTCTTTACTTGCTATTGCTTTTGTATTCTGGTTTATGAAAAATAAAAACTAATGAGATGCCTTAAAAGTCTGCTTAACTGTAAAGCTACCTTTTTAATACTTGGGGGGGGGGGGGGGGGGTATTAACACAAAGCACTGTTCCAACATACATTGCAATTGCATCTATGCTGTAAATGAACAAAATGAACCTTGAACACTATGACTCTTCAGAAACTTCCTAGCAAGCCATAGCTGCCATTAAGAATAGCCTAGCCCGCAAAAGAAAATACAGGAGAGCGTATGCATATTTGTATGACCTATAAAATCCAAGGTAGGACGAAGAATACATATGCATCAAGGAAGACACCAAAGGCTCAGTCTCAACCATACATGAAGACAGGCAACAGAAGACCTTGCCCACTGCAGAAAATAACTGGCATAACTTGGAGTTTCTAAAACTGCCATAAGAAAAAAATAATAATTAAAAAAAAATCTAAATACTGTCGTTCAGTCAAACCATAAATGCTATCCAAGCGATGCACTGTGAGATACAGGATTTCCCAAATCCTGACAAAAGCAAGCTCCCTCTCCACCCTCATTACTGGCATTATAGAAAACGACATGCTTTTTACTATCATCTGAAGTATTCAGTTTCCATACAAGAAGAAACAAACAAAACCAAAAAAACCCCTAAGAAACATGGTTTTTTTCTCCCAGTAACTGTTCCATATATCAAATGACATTTAAAAATTTATAAATGTAAACACGCTTTTATTTTCCTTGACCTATGCAAGCAAAAACCCCAGTCTCAAAATTCAGTGGTGTGTGGCTCATTGTGAACAGCAAACCTGAGATCCTGAGGCCAATAACCTTATTTAATGCCATAGCAATAAACAGTGAAGCACACACACAAATATTATCTTCTCCCACCTTAACTCAGACATGTCCACATGAACTTAGATAATCAAATTTATAACTGGGGCTGCATTGTTTGGTCATTTTTCCAATGCCTATAATCATGAGTCAGTTAGCTTCCTCTGAGCATTGGCGGGTGCACAGTCAATGTCCCGTGACATTTAAAGGATTGGTACCTGCTCAACCCTTCACTCCTCCATGAATTGTCTGAGCTCTGAAAACAAAACACTTCACATCTGCAAGACGACGGATAGGAAAGCTGGGCTGTTTCCCCTGACAGGAGCAGCATGTGGAGAAGGGAAGCTCCCAGATTTCTGATTCCTCCAAGGCAGTGATTTGGGTTATGATTTTGGAAGCACAAAAACACTGTGGTCACCTTTGTAGGAATGGATGTTACATGTATATAAATTTTAATAAACTTGTATCAGAAATATATGTGTTCATATATATACACATATATAAATATATATATACACACACATATTTAAAAAAAAAAAAAAAATGCTTCCAAAAGTTAGGTAAGGCAAGATTCTGCATCATCAAGCTTCAGTGCATTGGACTCTGCCTATCCAGGACCTAGCAGTGGGACTCCCAAAGTTTGTTCGGAGTGTCGTGCCTTAACCCCAGTCAGCAACTAAGCACCACGCAGCGCACCCTCCCCACCCCGGTGGGATGGGCGAGAGAATTGGGAAAAAAAAAAAAAAGTAAAAACCCATGGGTTGAGATAAAGGCAGTTTAATAGGACAGCAGAGGAAGAGAAAGTAATAAGAATAATAATGATAAAAGAATATACAAAGCAAGTGATGCACGATGCAATTGCTCACCACCCGCTGACCGATGCCCAGCCCAGCCCAGCCCCACCCAGCGCTCGCTGTCCCCTGGCCCACGCCCCCCAGTTCTATACCGAGCATGATGCCTTATGGTATGGAATAGCCCTTGGGGCAGGTTGGGTCAGCTGGCCTGGCTGTGCCCCCTCCCAGCCTCTTGTGCACCCGGCAGAGCAGGGGAAGCTGAAAAGGCCTTGAGGAGTATCAACACTACTTAGCAACAACTAAGCCATCAGTGTGTTACCAACATTCTTCTCATACTAAGTACAAAACACAGCACTATGCCTGCTACTGGGAAGAAAATTAACTCTATCCCAGCCAAAACCAGGACACAGAGAGAGGTTTCTCCTGAGAAAGCAGAGATTTTATTCTTCAGCACTCTCACCTGCCTATTACTATCACTAAAGTTCAGCACCACTCAGGGGCTAAAACTTGAAATGACTGTTTTCTCATAAGGTAATGAACTTTAATATTATTTAGGCAGAAATAGATTCTTTGCTCCACAAATGTGATGGAAATAATCTGCAAGTACTTTCATTTAGAACCACTTATGATGTAAAATTATTTCAGACTGTGGCTTCACTCTAGCATAGTATAAAAATTCTATTAAAGCTGACTCTGAAATATTTGGAAGCTGTAATACCATTCCAGTACCAAATTTTATGAAATCAAACCCACTGCAAAAGAGACTGTTAGCTGATTATTCACACAAGTCGTAAGCCATGGAAAAGTACTGTTGATACCTTACAGCCAGAGCTGTATAAAATACTTGCAGCAGATGGGAAGGGATACCCTGCATGCAAACAGCTTCACCTTTCCTTACTACAAAGTTACAAAGAAATTCTCCATAATTTACAGAGCTTTCCCTCTGATAAAGATGTCCTCTTTCCGGGTGGGGGGGTGGGGTGGGAAGAGTCCTTTTATAGAAAGCCTGGACACAGCGAGTTAAGGCTGGTTTAACAACATCCCTTAAACATTTACGATACAAACAGCCAATTAACCAAATATCCAAATATCTAATAGGCAAAAAAAAATTTCAAGCATCACACATTCAATAACATCACCTTCTTAGTTAATGAAGCCAACCTCAAAACCAAAATGCCTCTAAATCCGCTTTTAATACAGTGTTTCGCATTTAACTTGTCCACAAGAAGTCACGTGCTTTTGCCATTCAGAGAGTTCAAAGCTGCTTTGAGCCACCACAACAGAAACATGGTTTGCGTAAATCTTGCGGCCTGGGCTGTGCAGAAGACAGTAGTCCCTCCTTGAGGACATCAGAGGACAGAAATTTATGCGGTTGGATCAGCCCAAATGGGTTTATTTGCATTTACACTGAAATTCTCTGGGAAATGCCCAAAACAGCCAAGGAAGGGGGACAGTGCTGTTGTAGTGTTGTGGGGGAAACAGGAGTGAGCAAAGGCTACCATGGAGATGTCCCTAAAAACCTGCCTCTTCAGCACATAAAGAAATGGTGGTAAATGGGATTCTGTAAAGGACTTCCTTGGGCTTGGCTGGAAAACAGTGGGCTTGTTCCATTTTGGTTTGGTTTGGTTTTTTTTAAATAAACAAAGGAAAAATTCAGTAAATTATTCCTTTGCAACAACAGAGCTGAGGAGGCTCGAGGAGCACGTTTCGGGTCCTTCCGAAGGCGGCACGCCTGCAGGGACTGCACGGGCCCCAGGGCAAGCGAGCGGCAGACTGAGGCGCAGGGCGACGGTCTCAGCACGCCGGAGCACAGCTCATGGAAAAGACGGCACAAACACCGACCAGGATGCGCAAGAAACAACTCGGCGTGAACTGGAGCAGCTCCCAGCAGATCTAGGAATCACGACCCACCTTGCAGGTCAGCAGCCCCGAGCTGTGTTTGTGGAGAAGCCCCCTCCCAGTGCCTGGACAGGGTGGGATGGGCCATGGAGCCACGGGCACGTTTTAGCGCACCGAACGGGCAAGCAAAGGAAGATGTCTGCTGAGGAGAAGAGTTGGTAGCTACCTCAAGCAGTCCTTCAAAGCCACCGTGTGCTCTTCAGGGCTGGCAGTCTTGCTCACATTCAAATATCGCAAATTGAGACATTACCACGTTGCCTTTTCTTCCTCTTGCCAGCAATATTAAGTCTGTTTAACCGGTTGTTTGGGATTTGACAGATGACCTCATTGAGGACACAGCCATTACAATTCATTCTCCCTGTTTTCTAGGAAAAGGCTTGACTGGTGGAGGCTTTGCATTTTTATTTCTTTTTTTTTTTTAAATATATTTTGTTAGTAATTGACTCCTTGCTGTCAGCTGGTGCCTGCAGAAGAGTTAGATTTGTAAGAAGAGCAGTAAGACATATTCAAGCATGTGACAGGCATAGCGTGCTGACAGGGGCTTGGAGATACAAGTCTTTTATGAACGCCAGAATTGTGTTCCAGCAGAGAACTTAAACTTTTATATCTTCTAGCAATTTCTCAAAAGGAGTAACACTTATATAAATGAAACAGCTGCCCACACAAAAATTAAAGCAGCAATTGCCAGTGCATTTTACTTCATCTATAAAGGCACGCAAGGTAGCAAAAAGTTTTGCACATATATTTCTCAGGGAAATAAACTCAGACAGAAAGCAGCTTTCTGACTTCTGAAGACACTTACTGTTCATGGAGAGCAAACATCAGGCTCTACAGCTTTCGGAGGAAGCTACGCGTTATGTCCCTGGAAGCCAACGCAGTGTCAGACAAGGGATCCTGTGGGCTTCCTGGGGGAGTATAAGACGACAACAACAAAAATCCACTAACCAGGAGCACTGGATTTTGACAGACAGCACAACGTCCTCCCACTAGTGACGCTGATGGATGTTTTCTGTACCAAAACTGACAGTGACAAAAGAGGCTTTAACGTGAAGGAGCCTTTCCAGTCCCTCTTCACGCATCTGGGAAGGCTGGTCCTGACTGACAACCAAGTCAAATACTACAAATGACTGACATCCCTAAAACAAATATGGAGATGGGGGGTCTTCAAAGAGCAACCTCTGCTGCTGCCAGTAGGGTTTTTTTAACACTTGTTGCAGTGACTGGTTTTGCTGCATGCGGCTGAGAGGACAACTGTTTCTTCACCTGGTCTTCTTTACCTGCGGCACCAGCCCTGCCCTGCCCTCACTCCTCAGCCTGAAGCAACCAAACATAGTTATGCTGGGATCCCTGAGGTAGTGAACAGACTCTCTTACTTTGCGATGGTGCTTGCTACCTACACCAGTATTATGGAAAAGAAAAACACGTTGGGAAGAGATAAAAATCAATGTGAAACCAGAGGCAGAACAGAGAAAGCAATAAATTTTAGGGGACTTGTTATCTTTCTCATGCCCTATTTCCATTACTGCCTGGTAAATGCACAGTTGTCATCTCCAGTGCCTTTTCTCCATTTTCTCAGCAATGCTTGGCTTTGTCTTCTCAGGGGAAAACACAGAAGAGATGAGGAAAAATTTTATGATACCTTTTATGTTCCTCTCAATTGAGTGATGGTCCAACATTGTTTGAGAAGTCATCTGCAGAACCCTAATCCCTAACGTGGCACAGACAGCACCATCCCACAGCTAACCTGCCAGTAGGAACACAGGTTTTCCACGTGACATTTCAGTTCAATCGAGAGGTAGAGCCCATTTATTGCACAGTCAGCACAATGTGGCAAAGCAACTTGAATTTCCTGGGAAAAGAGCCATAGTAAGGATGCGTATTTTGGGCAAGATTAGCACCTGCTGCAAATAAGTCAGATTTATACTTGCTAAGGATCTAGTCCACCGAGGAATAGAATAAATTTAATATTCAATTATGGAAACAAGAACTTAATTTTAGTACAGATGAGGATCATGACGTAAAACATAGCATCCTACAATCCATCATGGTTAGCGTGATTTTAATGGATCATCAGAAATGCTTATGGAACCTGTGAGTTTCTGGGCACTACTTCGGGATCAGCAATAAAAAAAAAATTCATTCTCTAGTTACCTCCTAAAGCAACTTAGCATACCATATAAGATGAAGAATTATAGTCTACTTGAGAAAAGATACTTAACTCCTTACAATGCAGCAATAAAAGATGCCTGATCGGAGATGAAACTTGAAAGCTTTGAGTTTGATGGGGTTTGAGAATACTCCTATGTAAAGTATTATATTTTATACTCTTTTTTCCTTTTCAGAATGATTGTTTTTCTACAGACTTTCTAATATGAGCATACAAGCAGAAAAATTTCAGTACTGCTTTTCAGTTATGTCAAATTTTAACCTTTTATTACAGGGCAGAAACCTGGACAAAAACACTGTATAAATCACATACCTAGCTCTGTCTGCACCTTAAGAATATAAGTATGTCCAGAATCAGACATCAGGGTGACCGCTCATGAAGAAATCTTTTTGGAGTAAACAGGCATCCTCTGCAGTCACTTGTATCCACACACATCCTCCTTGCAGAGCAGCTATCCTTCCTACTCTGCTGCATTAATCTCTCTTCATATTTACTATGCTCTGAAAAATTTTAATAACTATTCCATGTGGTATCCATAAAGCAAATAAAAATGATTAACTAATAGTCAGCACAAATGCCTCTGAAGCAGCATGCACTCTTCTTTCATGCAGGATCATCAAGTTCAATACCATGATAAAGGTTAAGTTTATTAAGCATTAGAGAGATCTGAGTTCTCATCACTCAACCACTCCTTTTTTTCCTTTATTTTTTTTTTTTTTTTGAGAAAGCTTAATAAAAGGAAGTGCACAGCTAAATGTTGACCTTTAGAAGTACTGTGTGTTCCTATGGGAGGAAACGTGCTGTATTTGATTGTTAGTTTTTATGAGATTAATTAGTCTGGCATGCTAATTGGTATGTTTTGGTAGATGAGAACAATGAAATAATTTGTTTCCCGGGTTTAAAGGAATTCTGTAACAAATGCAATCCACAGATGAATAACTGCATTGCTTTATCATAGCAATATACTTTTTTTTGGAGGTACTTTTTTAAACATAAAACCAATGCATGCATTTGGGTAAGTTATCTAAAAGCATTATGGTAGCACAGTGTTTTCAGACAGCAAGTCCTTCATGCATTTAAATCATAGAATCGTTTAGGTTGGAAAAGACTTTTAAGATCATCCAGTCTGACCATTAACCTAACACTACCAAGTCCACCACTAAACCAGTTAAGGGTAGAGTAATAATTAATTTCATGTTTCCTGGCTTGGTGGCTGGATTAATTATAATGAAAGTAAAAACTAGGAATCATTAAGGCTGGAAAGGATCTCTCAGATCATCAGTCCAACCATCAACCCAACACCACCATGCCCACTAAACCATGTCCCAAAGTACCATGTCCACATGTTTTTTGAACACCTCCAGGCATGGTGACTCCACCACCTCTCTGGGCAGCCTGTTCCAATGCTTGACCACTCTTTCAGTAAAGAAATTTCTCCTAATATCCGATCTAAACCTCCCCTGATGCAACTTGAGACCATTTCCTCTCGTCCTATCGCTAGTTACTTGGAAGAAGAAACCAAATCTCCAAACCAGATACATAGCAGAAGTCCCTTATTTAACAGGATGACAGATGTCATCAATAGGAGGCCTTGGCATTAGTGAGCCAGCACACTTCAGTTCAGGACTATTGCCTGTGCGTAATTGCTACTGTAACGCAACTTCCACGCAAACACAAATCATTTAGTTTGTAAAAAAACAGCATTGTTAAAACTGCTCGTGTTGCTTAGCTTTTACTTGCACTACTATCTATGCACGTAGGCACAATAACGTTTCACAAATCTGACCTTCAGCAATCACGCATTAGTATGCAAGTATGTACAGTATACTGCAAACACTAATGAAGATATTTAGGACAGCATAGTTAGATCTCAGACACATGATAAAGTTGTCATAGATTAATATATTACCCACATCAGCTGAGCCACGGTAACTGTCCAGTCACCTGGGTCTTCCCTCATAAAACGCAAGGTAGTGACGGAACATGAGTTAGCAAAGCCCTCTTTCACTTCAGGTTAAGCCAAGTCAAACAACTTTGCACTTGTGCAAACACGGTCAGTTACTGCATCTCTGCTAACCCACAGTAACTGAACAGGCCTTGGCATGTTGATCATGTATATAACCTGTTAGATACGTGGCTGCCATTTCAGGGACCGCTCCACACATACCCTGAAGTAAATCAGAGATGAATCACAGTCAGCACCTTCTTCCGAGGGTACCAGAAGCGCCTTGCATAGACCTTGGCCAGTCCTTTGGAAGACTACATCAAGACTTACTTGCCCAGTAGCTAACTTAGCAGTGCAACTCCAGCTCTCACCACATCTGTCACAAAGCTATCACAATATTGGACCTCTTCATTTTTAATCCTTTAGGGAAATACTTCAGCCTACACAAAACACCCCAGAACAGGCTCGTAACTCAATATAAATTAGGTGTTAGAAGGAGGACATACCACCGGTAGTTAGATGATAAAGCTTCTAACACCCCATTAAATGCTATTTTTCTCAGCAAATCAGCAATTCTTGTAACAACCGCAGGAAAATCAGCCCAGATGCACAAAAGTGTGTCGGTGACCATCTTCAGAGTAGCTGCTGAATTGGGACTGGGCAGTCTAAACAGAAGCGAAAAACCTGCCTAACCTTAGTGAATGGCCTAAATGGAAGCGGTTTATTGCCCACTAATTACAAGCCTGGAAAAGGAACCAACCAACCAGCCCAACGCCCCACTCATGACAAAAGGAGAAGAGAGAAGCACATTAAGTACAAAGATTTAACAGTACATTAGGCAACATTTGATCTTGCTGGTAGCAGAAAATACAAAATCGGTTTCATGAGCATTATCAGACACCACACGTCTCTTGGGACTTCTGCTAGAAAAGGTCACTACAAATTGTGGCCGGACTCTGCTAGCATTCTTCTAACAGACCCACTGGCAGAGGTTTGGGAAGGACGGTGCTGAAATCTGTGAGCCAACAGATTTTGGTGTTGTACAATGAAGGAGGCAGTAACAGATTTTTAGTTCAGAGACTGAACTAATTAATTTATTGTTGGTTTTGGCAGACAGAAAAGTTTTTCTATGAATCAGAAATTAATTCTTTATTAAATGAGAGTGCCCTTCCTATCAAGCGTTTGATTCAATAGGCAAGAGTCTCTCTCTCAAAAAAAAAAAAAGAAAAAAAAAAAACCAAAAACCCACCAAAAAAACCCCGAACACAACCAAAACCAAAACACCCCTAAAATTTCTTTTCTTTAAACAGTGCAATGAACATTTGAAGTATTTGCACAACACACAAGAGTGTCAACAAGAGACAGAGACTCCCCATGTGATTACTTTAGCCATAGTTTACAGAAATCATTGGAAAAGGGACAAATGGGAAAAGACAACCTGAGTTCAAGTCCGAACAATTTGAATGCCCAGACCAGAATCCTGGCAAGAGAGGAAAACGACCATGCACGATTTGACATTTTTTTGCATTTCTTTCAGGAAACAGCTCCAAGACCATGGTCACTCTGTCTTTCCTGCTCAAGCCTGTGCACCACCTGGTAGAGACACTTTTCTTTTTTTGTGAAATTCTGTTCCAAGCAGGCTTTTGACTGCTGGGATCCCACTTCTTTGGCTTTGGAAAGCTAAATCTAGATTGCTTTGTTGATAGGGAATGGCAGAAAGCAAGCAATGTGACAGGAGGAGGAGGGCGTTTTGTAAATGAGAAGCCTTCTTTCATCAGGTGTGAAGGAGAAAAAAAAGTATATTGATGTCTTTTACACTAGAATTATACTGACATTATTTTACCCTTCTCATAACTGCAAATGAGGAGTAAGATTAATTTTACAGCAGCAGATTTTTCCCCATGACTTCAACAGAATTAGATTAAATTAACGTTTCAGTTGTGCTTAATCTAAATTTCTGTCTTCTAAACTGTAGGCAAATGGTTTCTAACCACTATTTCTGTACCATCTGATGTTAAAGGTTCATCAATTTTGTTTCCCACCAATATGATTAAACTCTTATTCAGGCAAGAAAACATTGTTAGTAAGCAAATCAATTTCTTTTAAAACTCTCTCATGTACTACCAGTTAATAGCTTCTTCAACCAATACACTAAAAATACACTGGTCTTGGACTTATTTTTCAGCTATAATGCTGAGCTGTGAGTATGCAATGCTTCTCCCCTCTAATTCTGCCCGTCCCAGACCAGCAACATACAGGACATAAATTTTAATTTCCTTCTATACAGTTCTGTAAAAAGAAAGAGTTGTTAGAAACATAAACTACCAAATAGTGTGATTTTAACTTATTTAATGAAGGACAGAATGAATTTCTACTTTATAAAATGTAACTCCAATTAATACCAAGAATAAAACACCCTGCGCTATTATCAAAAAGTCATAAAACATCTGGGTTTAACAATAATCTGGCTAAAGAGTACTATACATAGCACAAATAAAATTTCTTATTGCCGTTCATCATCTTCTACCTTTAAAATGATACTGCGCTCACACATTAATTACAGATATTAGATAAGTAAATTGTATCATGATGCCCTGAAAGGCTGGCACACCAACTGCTGGAAGAGCATAAAACCATTAAATCGGCAAGGTCCTTCCTCCACCAGGTCTGCCAGCAGCGCGATTTCACAACATAACACTTTGTCAGTCATTTACCTTCATCTGTGCTTGTGAAATATATCCCCCCGTAAGCACTTTATGCATTACAACTCAGCCTAATAGGTGAAAAAGACTTTTCCGTGCGGGGCAGGGGGAATTAAGGGGTTCCTGACACTGCTTTCAAACAAACGAGTAAATAACCCGCCAGCAGCACATCGAAGAGTGAACTCTGCCATTTTGAGATTATTTGCTTTGTTGTACAGGTATAATAAACATACTGGAGGACAAAAGCGGTCTGTTACATTAATATATCTACTTAATTTAGAGCAAGTGCACAGTGTAAGCTTTGGCATTTTAATGAGATGACAAGGCTCAAGCAGTGCCACGGGTACTGAGGCACTGCTATTGCACGGGCTCTGTCAGAAAAAGCCCTTTGTGGAAGAACCAAACCCCTACAGAACTTTGACCCTGACACAGTACCTCAGCTTTTCAGACACTGACAGCTTTTGGGGACTTTGCCTCCTCCCAGCACCGCCCCGCTCCAGGCCCAGCTAAATTTGGTTTGTGAAGCAAGCAAAAGGGATGCGCTCTCCCCTCTCCCTTACCATCACTCCTCTACTGCCGGTGCCCGCTACTCATTGACAACCGCCCCCGTAGGACACAGCATAGCTCTGGTGCAGCCAGTTCCTCAGCTGGCCCTGGTTTTAGGTAGCTGGCTCCATCGAGGCAAGTCCCGAGCGAGAAGAGAGGACCACGCCTCACCAGCCAGCGCGTTCACCGAGTGTCCCTTCTGCACCCCAGAAGGGGCAAGGACGCAGTGGTGCCCTGCGCTGCCCTGGGCAAGGAGAGTCAACTCTAGGCCTTGCAAAAACACTGGCAAAGAAAAAAAGGCATTTATTCATGAAATGACAATCCACCCTGTCCTGCTTAGCAACAGTTTTCCTCCTCTGTGAAGCATCAGTAACATATTTTTACCTACTTTCAACACTACGCCTCTATGATAAAATGTTTAATTCCTTAGAAAAATAAACTCTGCCTCTAGCGAGGATAACCTCTGCAGCATAGCAGCAGATGCAGGGTTTTGACAGCTGACTGGTCATAAACAATCACAGGTTCGAGCAAAAGATAGAATACTTGTGTGGGCTACCATTTCTGTCAAGGAATTCAATGGAAAGTGAGGAACAGCAAGGAAAGAGGATAAAATATCACAGACTTGAAGCAAAAGAAGTCTGCAGATGACACTGGCCTGGAAGGAAGGGAAAACTAACAAAACATATCACTAGGCTTAATTAACAGCTGTGTAAGAAACAACCCAGATTTCAGAGGAAATCCTCCTTCTGTAGAGGTTTAAGGGTGACAATAAAGTTTAAACTGTCACAAGCGTTTGATTAGTACATTACAGATGGAGTTAAAAACTGGCAGGTTAATAATCAAGGACTCCCCAGGGTATCAGACTCCCATTCATGCATCCCCTCCTTTACCTGGACCAATCAACCTCCATTCGTACCTTCCCACCACCTGACAAAATACATCTGCTGGTAAAAAAAACCCAGCTTTTCCTGGAAACAGATTAAATATTTATGCCATTCTGTTACTGATGTAAACACTTCTCCTACACAATTTTCTAGATATAGATCAGCAGCTTCATTGCAAAACTTAATCATGCACTGTTCCCTGAAAACTGCTTAAAAGTATGTTTTAGAAACTGTTCACAGAAGGTAATAAAACATGCTTAAAGTCACATAAAACTTATAATCATTGTTGCAGCCATTTTAATAATGAAAAACAACTGTGTTCAGAAGTCGAACAGCCTTTGCTAACACTACATATGCCCTTCCAGTACCTAATTAGCTGGTAATACTCTGGGTGCCTGTAATGCACAATTCAAATGCCTTGCTTACCAATGTGTTTAGCATTCTGCAAATAAGTCTTCGTACCAATTAAATCCCTTGTTATTATGAAAATGCTTCCATACTGTTGTAATAACACAGGATAACACAGTCAATGCTACTAATCATGAGGCTATTCTTTGAATAATTGCAGGATTTATGAGTAATCATTGCTAAGGATACGCTACTATTCAGTACACAGTACACAAAATCTAATAATACCTTTCAAATAAATCTGATTAATGTTACAGTAACCTTTAAGTGAGGCATGTACATAAAAAATCTTCCCAAACCACCGAGAAGCAGTATTTTACAGTGCAGTAATTTACTGTAGCAATTCCGCAGTAATTTACAAGCACATTAATTTACAAGTGTATGCAGACAACAAAAACCTATTTTTCTTCTCAATATCTGAAAATATTGCTAAATATCAGGTTTGATCTGAGAGAAGATTATTACTTCCATTTCCCCAAGAACAGGCAAATTAGGAAAGACTATTGCTCACAGGAAACTGTTGGGACAAACTCAGGAATGAGCCCAGATTCCCTGTGAAGTAAACCAGCAAGTCAAGAACTTGCAGTATGTCCACAGAAATGTTTAATGGAACTGACTTACAGTTTAGTCCAGTTCTAAAATTTTCTGCTGAAATCATGTAAATACTTCATTCATCATCAAAATAATCAAATACATTACTGATAAATTAACACATGAATTCATCTTATTACTTAAGAATGTATCTATATCACAGTTGTCTAAAAAAAAAAAACTATGGGGCTGCAGAGCAAGAAACTCCTACTATCAAAAAGATTACAACACTAAGATGTAGAAATAGTTGGAACTTTAAGAAAATCAGCAAGACTTTCAAGAAGTAACTAAACATGATCATTTACAAAGTACAACTAAAGAATTAAATTAAAAAACAACTACTAAAAACCTTCAACACAATACAAGAATGGAAACATTTTAGAGAATTATTTAATTAGTAACTTAGGTATATGAAGACATTTAAAATGATTTTCACACACACGTCTAGCCAAACCCACGGAGGTCAGTGTGGCAGGGGAGAAATACACAGCCAGATTAGATCACCTCTTCTGAGACAAACGAGTCCCAGACTTCCTTCAGCCATGCCTAATGAAACACATGAAATAAAAGTGCCCTACCAACCCCAAATCCTTCCAACCTTCCACCATTCACCCCTGGAAACAGCTGAGACAAGGGCCAAGCAGATCCACGTGTGTGCAACCTCCTCACCTCCCAAGCAGCCATGCAAGGAGGACTGGCAAAGCTGGCCCACGGTGTGACAGGAGTTACGCTTCACGAGGGCAGACGGTATTAGCATTTGGCAGGGTACACAAGGGAAAAACAAAGGCCCAAGTACTGAAATTGATACCTTGAAGAGCCCCTCCTTCTTGTAGATTAGCTGTCTGTGGGACCTTCTGACACAGCATCTCTCTGGAGCATCAACTCAATCACAGAATCATAGAATCGTTTAGGTTGGAAAAGACCTTTAAGATCATCCAGTCCAACCATTAACCTACACCATCAAGTCTACTCTAAGCCAATCAAGGGTAGACTAGACTAAACCATGTCCCGAAGTGCCACATCTACCCGTTTTTTGAACACAATGATACCTGCAAGGGCTACACTTGTGTTTTCATCATCTTTGGAAGTTCCAAGTTGCCTATATTGCTTTAAGAATACAGTATGTTGGAATATATATCCATCTTTTTTTTTTTTTTTTCCAAAAAACATTTTTTAAGTTGCATCTATCAGTAAAAGATAGTAAAATGTCATCTGGCCAAAAAATGGACACAGACAACTTCATTAGAAACATTTATCTGTAAAAATAATTCTCTAGGATATCAATATTAACATGTTGCATACAAAATATAACAAATACATACAGAGAGAAGAAAATGAAAAATCTCAACCTGCTATAGATAAACAAATCTCTTTATTTTTCCTTCAGAAGACATTGGTTACTCAGGCGAACCACTCTATTAGCAAATCCCTCCAAAAAGAGAAGATTAAATATTCCACAGAGAGATTAATAGTGAGTAAACTGTTGCTTCTGGTCTCCTGCCCAGTGAATGCTTTTCTAAAGGAACAAAAATATTACTATGCCAACCATCACTACACAACGTTGGACTCCACCTCTTCCTTTTTTAAAAAGCAAATTACCCACACACCAAAAAAGAAACTTTTACTGATTTTATTATGTCTCAATCAGACGGACAAAGCTCACCCAAAAGGCAATAGCATCACCAAGTCAAGCCAGGCAATTCCACATTAAGAACACTATTGTGCAGCATCCTACGTAATTTTTTTACAGAAAAAGGAATCTTTGCTCACAGGTACAGTACTAGACAGTTAAAATAGTAAGATAAGAACAGATGTGAAAAGCTGTTCAGAAAGACAGCTATTCTCAACAAGTCTTTAATTGTAATGAAAAACAAAAATCAAATTCTTATTTTAATGCACCCAAATCACATCACTAAGTACATTTTACGTGAACTTACACTGTGCCTTCAAGGGCAGCAGGTTAGGTCTAAATAACAACAAAGAGATTTCTACCCCAGGCAAGGTCCTCTAATTATCTATCAAGTATCAAATCGCAGGTCTAATCATGGGTCTACCTTCATTCAAACTGGGGTCTCAGCATGGGAAAAAAAAGAAAATCTTCAGTTTCCTAGAATGCTGAAATTTTGGGTTTTGAATGCCGAACATTTGTTTTCTGACTTTGATCAGAAGTTTTCCTAAAATTTTCTCACCTACACATGCACCACGCACTCTACAAGCAATTTGTGGCAATATACCAGTTCACTACAGCACTCTACCAAAATTATACATACTAAATGATTTTTTTTTTTTTCCCCCAAACATGTAAAATGGGTAAAAGGTATTTACCTAAATTGTACAAGTACTTTGCATACATGGGAAGAATTAGTTTTAGCAAAGCAAATATCTGAAAACATTAGATTCAAACCCATTTCATTACATTCAGGTAACCATGGAATCACGTAAGGTTTTCTTTCTTTTGTTTTATCACCTAGATTCTTTAATATGTGAAGGAAGCAATAACAATTTCATTAAGTAAACTACTGAAAAGAAAGGCAGAGGCACCAAATTCGTACAGTTAGAAGGCCGAGGTTAATAATTTATGACAGCCAATCTAATCTTTTAGAGGCAAAGCAAGTAAAGCAGATTGTATGTCTGAACTTTTTACCTATGTTTCATTAATCTACTCGCTTGCATATATGTAAAGTGCGCTGTCAGCGTGTGCCACATCCTCAGGCAAGTGAATATGGAGCAGCTCTACCTTTGCATCCACAGAAACAGTTCCACAGTGTTTGAACTTGATCTCTTTCAATGAAAAAAATTCCTCAATAGCCAATTTAGCAAGCACACACCACTTGGCATCATCGCCTGCACCTCTGCCCCTCCACACCTTTACCCTCTCATCCTGAAGTTCAAAGCGACACAACCTTTCTCTGCCCTCAAAGCTGTCACTCGGAAAGCCACCCATGGGCAAAATTACAGCTACAGCAGGAAGTTGTTAAGTAAATGAAATGCATGCCTTAACCCATCATTTGAATTGGTATATAAAACATATGCAACAAATAATACAGTGACCCGTATTAACAGCTTTACCCTAACTTACATTTATTTGTCTGGTGTTTACATTATATTTTTTTGCAGCACCTGGCAGTAATCATTAATATTACATTTAATTTGTATACGCATTACAGTATCATCCAGAAACACAAGGTGCAGGAGTCATATGCCAAATACAACATCTTGAAAAATTTCAACGTTAATTTAATCACACAGATTTTTTGGATGCCACGTAGACCTTTATTAGGTACCCTTATGCAATTCACTTCAACAAACAGCTTCCTATAGGAGCAACTTATTTTACGCAGATAAAATACCCAGGCATAAAGACTAAGGGAGAGTCTGAGAACACAGAAAATTCTCCTTTGGGTTTCAGCTGGGTTTGTTTTAATCAATGTAGCTGATAATAAATAATTAAGCCTCAAAACCTGCATGCCTAAATGACATACTGCAATTTATTTTGATTACAGAGTTTGTTTTGTCATTTGTAGCTCGCCATTTAATAGGCAAACACAAAATCGCACGTCTCCTTGGTAACAAATTGAACCCAGCTCGATATCCAAAAAAGTCTTTCTAACCCCTCCGATGGGAACGGGAGTCCCTCCTGTCCCCTCTGACCAGGGACGGCAGCTGAAGGGGCCCCGGCTCCCACCACCCACCAGCTGCCCTCGGGAGACAGGTAACCGTCCCCACGCCGTGAAGGGGACAACAACCACTTCCCGGACGGGGCTGTCAAACACTCTTTACAGTCAGACCGTAAAGCTGCACCGACGGATTTGTGTCTTTGTTCAGCTGCCCTAACTCCAGTGGGCTTTGGCACAACCCGCACCCCGACCGCTCCGAGCCTTGCACAAAGGACAATTCCCACTCTCTCACTTTTTTCCCCGATACATCTGATATTAGTTGTTTGTGCTCCTGTGTAGTGAGTGATAGCTGATGAATATCTCCCTAACTGCCCTGTGTGAAACTGCATCATGGAAGGAGCCTGTTATTGATGGCAAAATACATTATAATGGAATTTTATAGAGATCTTATGGATTTCTTCCCCCTTCACCTACCAGCATTATTTCAGAGAGAGGTTTAAGCAAGAGTCAACCTGACTTTTGTTTTAATCTCTCACCTATGACAATATAATTAAGCTGTGAATGATATATCAAAGTGCCATACAGAAAGACAAATTGACAGGGATAATTTTTACTACTCAAAAGCCTTTGGTTTCATATATCATAATATCCTGTAAAGCAAGCCCACTGACACCTGCTTGGCTGTAAAAGCAATAGCTCAGTATAAACCTCAATTCATCCTTCAAACAGGCATATGTGCTCCCTGCTTATTACTAGCACTATGTGCATTACTACAGTGGAAACCTGCATCATTCATTATTTCATTTCTTTATTAACTTCTTACCACAAATCGGAGGGCAGAACTTGCCATATTCTTGCATGACAGTGTTTCATATGAGTGCTCTGCTTAAATTATTTGAAACGTTTTATCATCTTGACAGATATTTTGCTTCTTTTGAAGGTGTTGCAGAACAGAATCTGGCATATCTGGTTAGGATCCAAATAGGTCCCCTGCAAGGAGGATTTCTATTCAAGCTCTCAATTGTTTCTCATTTCACTTCCAGTTTTGAAGCTTTTCAGGGCTGCAGCCGATCTTAGTTCCGCACCTACAAGAATGAGAACCTCATTTCCAGCTAGGATCCTAAGGCACTACTGTAATGCAATTATTATTATCATCACCATCAGTATCAGCCCAATCTATCTGAGTATGTGCTTCTAATGAGTTCGTGTCTTGAGGCAGTTAATGTTCAGACTGATTTGGGTTTCTTTTGTTGTTGTTAAATAACCAGTCTTTGCAGCAAATAAACAGAAAGCTTTATCAAACTAAAATTAGTATTTAGAGAGCAACTATGAAAAATCTGATTATAGCAAAAAACTATAAAGAAGAGCAGATTAACCTACCTCATTTGGGGGGTGAATTGTATTTGCTGGGTTAAGAGAGATGGCTTGGCCAAGAGGCAATTTGTTTATATCTTTGGGTTCTTCTGTAGAAGAATAAAATAATTTTCTTGAAATAAATGAATTACGCAGAAAAGATTAAATACTTTCCAATACAGACCAGGTGCAGAAGGAATGCATGCTATTTAAAAGGCTGGTTTGGCAAAACAGAAATTCAGGAAGTTTTTTTTTCTGCACAGTCCTTCGCGATTCATTACAATAAATCTCCACGCCTTCCTCAGAGAATACCAGGGACAATTCTTTCTTGGCCATCAGATGCCAGAGAACTTCCAACTTGAGGAGAAAAAAAAAACCCAAACACAACTTAATTTGCTCTTGTCTGATAAAATACTCTGATACAGAAGTGCCAATTGTGAATAATTACCATTCAATCGTATGAACCAGTCTTGTGCGTATGACTGGATTTCCAGCAATAGACTCATTTGCAGCTGCATGTTTGCAGGTATTTGTATTAGGAAGCCACCATTTCAAGGCAAGCATATAAAGAAAAGTGAAGGTGAAAACTTTTTCATTATCTTAGAAGACAACCTATTACCTATATCACTTTCTCAGACACCCATCCATCCACACCTAACGAGTCCTATGATTTAGTCAGAACACATTCATAAAGATGATTCATAGTTGTTATGCAGCCACTTGATGTTAATAGCAAAGCTGATGTCTTAAATCACAGCAGTTTCCCCATGATAGCCAAGGGGCAAAGCGACACTTTGGAAAACAAAGGAAAGAATTTATTAGGGCAACTTTAGGAAAGCAACATTTACAAGAAAAATGTGAAGCAAAACATCAGGGTCAAAAGTGCTATAACCAAATCACTAGATAGTATTAGATGTTGTATAGTAATCTGCTTAACTAGCGAGTTAGTAGTTATCGGTCCTTCCTTCCTGTTAATATTGCCAATTAATTGCCCAAAATTTACTATATCTAGATTAAAACCTTTTATTTTTAATTTTATCTATAACCTGTTCTCAGTGTTCTAGAGAGATGCACAGTAACCTGTATATACTTAGTAACAAGAGGCAAGTGTCATTCTTCCTATACTAGTAAGCATTTAACGACAACTGAAACGAGTACTTTTTAACCAAAAAAAGTCTTATATTTAGCAGTTGAAGAGATTTGCTGATTTTTAATTATACTGAATAAGGGACAGACAATACAGTATGTTAACAGTACCAGTACCAAACACCAATGACCCAGCATCTTCAGGAAAACTACTTAAATCCTTCAATTTTAGCTTGTTAGTAAGCTCTGCTGGATCACAAAGCATACAGGATTTTACAGGGCTGAATCCTCTCTACAAACACCGCACTCAGATGCAATTTGATACAGAAACACTCTATTTATGTTGACTGCAGACTCTGAAGCTTTAAAGAATATCGTAGCTTAACAGCCAGGAAGGAAGGAACATATGAGTAAATCTGGCATTACACAAAAGATAACAATTAGGCGCAAGATACCCATCGGCTCTTGGAAGTCTCTTAGATTCGTAGATGAAGATATGTTGCAGAATCAAGCTCCGGTGAGAAACGGGTGTGTTTTTAACTAGAAGCAACAATCCCTGACATTTCACTTGCTTTCAGCAGGACTCCGTTTGCCTTACTCATCACTATTAAAAACATCTAAATTAATCCAGCAGGATTTCTGAGAAAGCAGTGAATGAGCCGTGATTTTGCAAAGCGGTAGTCTGACTTCTGCCTCCATTCTTCTGGCCAGTAATTGTAACAATAGAAATACTGAACTCAAGCTCCCATTACCAACCGTGTGGTATTTTTAACAAGGAATGAAATGACTGCCAAACTGGAAAAAAATACGGAGATGAGAACAAGATGTGCATACACCCTAGCAAAGTGGAATAATTGCATACATTAAGTAGGTCAACTACAGGTATGGATTTCTTTTAAGGCGATCCAAAAAAGTATGAAAAGTTGCATGTGAAGGCACGCTCCAAAAGAATTCACAACTGCAAACAGGTCTGTCTTACTCAAATCAAGGGAGGCAAAACTGAAACCACCTACCCTAAGGAGCTTCCACGGGAAAGCCGGTCTTATTTTCCAACTTGCTCACTGGAAAGCTGCTGTGGAATAACCGGTGTGACGGATGAGCACATGTCGCACAACTACTTCTTAATGATATTTTTGTCAGGTGATTTGTAAGCAGGAGCCTGGATTGGATAGGAAATGATCTTCTTTACAACCACCATCTAGTATTTTGCATTAGAAGAAATTGGTATTCAAAATACATGACTATGGCAATTGCTGCCTTCCTTGCACCTTTTTTCTAAAGTGAGCTCTGAACTTTTCTATTAGTATTTAGATTTGCAATGTGATTTTCAATACAGAGCTAAGCCTGTGTATCCAAAATAAAAAGGTTAAAGGAGGTCAAGAACCACCCTGTTTAAAAACAAGCCTTCCATATCAGGGAGGGGAACAAGAGGTTACTTTTAAAAGGAAAAAATCTCTGAGGAAGAAATTGCTGACAGCTCTTGCGGATCTGCGGATCAGTTTGGTTAGCAGGTTTTGGTGGAGGAAGTAGGAAAAAACACGCACATGCACGCAGATTCTCTCCAGCTGCTAAATGCACATGCAGATTTTTAATTTATAGACATTTTGACTTTTCAGGTATCGGGAGTCTTTTAAACTTGTGAAACTTGCATTCTTTTCTTCCTAATTTTTAAAAAAGGAATTTTGAAAGAGAAAAGCTAGAACTGGAATCCACAAGGCTCAAGCAGGCCATCAGGACAGCTTTGCATTTCTGGAAGTGCTGAAACATTAGGTTTATAATGAGGAACTGATGCTAATCCTAAAGAAATCTCAGGTTTTCCCCTTAACTACACACATGGCTCAAAAAAGAAGGTGCTTCAGCACACAAGTCCAATAAAGCCCCTGGAAATCTCCATTTCCCACGCACAGGAGCATACACAGACCTCATGCCAGAACCCCAGGGAAAGCTCAGCAGAAGTCCAGACCCTGGGACATTTTGTTACAAGCAAGTGTTAATCTGCCATGCGAACCCCTGAGTGGGAAAACCCAGACTCCCAAAGGCGACTGCCCTCAGGAAAGGAAAGATATGAAAAATTCAGAGCTGGGGAAAACCTCTTGCCTCTACACTACACTCCATCACACGCCACCTCCTCTCTGAAGTAAAGCTAGACAGACACACATGCTGTTGTCACATCTTTAGTAGACTGAAAATTCACTCTCCCCTACCTGTGAGAAGAAGCTAGGAGACATCGCTGTACATGTTGTTTCTGACTCAGACTTCTGCACGGCAACACTTGTAGGTAAACTGTTGCACCACATTGGGGTGGGAGTCTCAATACGCATGAAATCTTGCATGTGCTGGCAACCCTGGCTCAAAGCCTCCAGATGAAGGACGGACATGATCTTACTGATAAGAATATGTATAAAATAAAAATGTACAACTTCCCATGGCTGTGAAGTTCTCTGCTCCCTTCTCCACCCAAATATCAAAATCTATGGATATTAAGTAACTGTAAGCATGGTTAGAGATCATTGCACGCATTCTTCTCCTAGGCTGCTTATCTGGGCTGAACTGCAGCACTATTAGTGCAGGGAGGGGGGGAAAAAAAAAAAAAAGAAAAAAAGAAAGACTAAAACAAAACAAAGCAAACTACTGAAGAACAACATGTCGTTGTAAATTAATGGAGTTTTGGGAGGATCCAAGAAAGTTCCTGAACTATCTTCCTCCTCTTTATAATGTCACGCTTCTAATTTACTTCATTTATATTAATAAACACTGGATTACACAACTATTAGTCTAGTTGAGAACTGCACTAAAGCTCACTAAATCTGTCTCTAATTATTATGATTAATGGTCCAGAACGATCAGCTCCTCAAATTAACAACCTAAAGCAACTGGTATAGAATAAAGGATATTCTTCTTGCTAAACAGGGTCTTCAGTCTTTTTAGTTAATGAAATCTTGAGCAGTCCATTCAGTAACATTCTAATTCACCAGAACTACCTATTTATATAGATTTGCATAGATTATGCTGCCACTATGTATTTATTTGAGATTAATTATGTTTAAATTCCACTAAAACTTAGCCTCATGCTTAGTTTAATACTGCAGAAATAGATCTTCCAGAGCTGACTACCTTGGCCCTACTGTTTTTCTCACTGCTTCCACAGTGTGTCTATATGGTTTGCTGTATTACTACTCCTACTATTCATCAATACTCATTTACAGAGGACAAGTTCTCCATTTAATACCTGAGGTTTGTAAAACAGACCTCTAACATTTCAAAGATTTATTGCCAAATTAAGAAATATATATACCATCTAAAATACTTACAGGTATTACAGTTCTCTGTCACTTCTGTGATTAGTACTCCAACGTCTGTTTTTTTGCAATGATTTTTAAAGAATATTAGCGCAAGCTGATCACACAACCTAAGTTAGTTATATAATTTACAAGTGAGAGAGACTATAAGCAGAGTCTTATCAAACCCACAAAGAAAGTAACAAATATTTTTCATTTTAATACCCTTAGATTTGGGTTTCCAGATTTGCAGTTTTACCCGACAATGACTGAAGACAGTTGCTAAGTCTGAGCCAAAGCCAACTCACAAACATGATTAGAGCCAAGTAGCTGAAAATAAGATCTTCCCTCATCCTTACCATCCCTCAAACCCTAAAAAAGCTTCTATCCCCCCCTTAAATGCAAGGCATCTAGTAAGGACCACATCTACTATATGAATTTCCAAAGAGGAAGACAATATGCTCCCCAAGCATCAAGACACAGTGATATGGGTTAAGAGAAAAAGAAAGCCCTTCAATAACATTCAAATGAATGGCAGTTTCCTTTGCCATCTAAGACACACTGAAACCTTACTGTCTACTCTTCTAAACAAGGATTGATAGCTCTTGCTCAGTGCATCTTCACCAGCAGTCTTTTTTTCCCTCCAACAACTCTCCTCAGTAACACTTCTATTTTTTTTCCCTTGAACTAAAAACATGAACAGCCCTGCATGGAAAATTAAGCTCTGCAGAACATAATGAGAAACTTTCCCACAGCTGCAGGGAGCCTAAGGGATTGCTCATTAAGAATTAGATTTCAAAATACACTGATATGGTCAATGCCATAGGGAAGAAGTATCCGTCTCAAGAGTGGCAGAGACCACTGCCCTTTCTGTTTTGTCCTTCCTCTTCATGGCCCATTCCTAGGACAGCTTGAAAATTATTTCACAGCGTGCTTCTGTGGCAAATAGCTAGCATCATGGCCATGCCTTACATTTTTCTTGCACTTTTCTTATGGTATTATAATGTGCAATACAGTTGTGGCATTTGGTCTTCTACCATAGGTCTCATATTTCTACTGGGAGCTTTTTGCGGGCTGTGATACATGGGGGCACGTGCAGTACACTCAGCAAATCCTCCTACCATTGTCCCAAGGTAGATGCCACATATTTCACCGTCCCTGCAGGTCCTGTTTCCCTATTTGTAATATGTTAAATGCAACAGTCTTTGTATTAATTCAGAGAAGCCTCTCTCTGACACTGGATTGAAAAGAAAATATAAAAGTCCTACATTCAAATATGTATTGAGAAGCTAACAATGTACAACACTATTGGTGGAGAACTTGCTGCCACTTGAAGATTCCTCTTACAAATTTCAAATTACATACCCAGTTTAAACAAGTTTGTGTTCAGTACTTCTGTCATCATCCAAGTTAGTAACATTCATTCTTTATTACATGTGAATAACAGAGACAGCAAAGATTAAAAGGGAAAGTTGATAGCTAAAACAACTGGTTTGGCAGCCACATGGAAGAAACAGGAGTGGTTCAACCACTAAATTTTCACACGTCAGTCTGGGAATGCCCTGCAGAAGACTACTTAGGGCACACTACTGGCTGGTGTGTGGGAAACCTAAGTACAAGATTGTTTCAGCATGAGAGGTACATTTGAATGCTCTTCAAAGCAATTGTGAAAGCTATGCAAAACCCACTCGATTCTATTTGGAAGGTTATTGGGAAATGGCAAATTACTCATAGCTGCATGGATTTGGTTCTATTGTCGCTGCTGGAAATGCCACAGCTTGCGACTAACCTGAAAAATCTCAAAAATACTTTTGAAACTTGAAAAACTTACCAAACGCATCCCAGACACTATTGCACTGTGATCACCCCTCTGTGTGATGAAACGTGAAGATGAAAAGTGAAAAAACCCTCATTTAAGTGAAAGAATTGCACTATCTCCATAACTAGAATATATAACTACAACGAAAAATGACGTGATACTGTGTTTTGCAGGTCCCCAAGTTGCGGCAGTGGGAGAGGGGCATAGGGGACATTGCTGCTAACGCTGGAAAGCATCCAATATATAATGCTATAATTAAGCCTCAGGCAACAGACTTAAATATTTAACTCCCTTTTTTTGACCAACTCATTCTACAGAACACGACTCTAACAACTTTTCTGCGGGGAAAGAGGTAAAAAGGAAATCACCACTTTTACCTAGAGGTAATTGGGCTTACCTTCCTCCTTCCAAAACTATGGTTTCCTTCCCTTTCTGTAACAGCAGAACCTGGAAGAACATTTTAATCCTTTCTGTGACACTTTGACTAGTCCTTTTACTTACTTTTCCTGAACTAGGAAGAAATTCAAACCATACTGAAGAGTAAAACCACCTGAATTTCATCTGCATCCAAGCCTCAACAAGAAACTTCATACAAATCTATCCATCTGAAGCAACCTTGCAAAGTCTAGAGCCTTACTGATGTATTTCTTAGCTCAAACTGAATCGGCAAGAATAGACCCACTTGCAGATATCCTGAAGACTAAAAAAATGTAATTTGTGCCTGCGCACGTGTAAGACAAACATAATTTGTGACAGCATTCATGTGTGTAAGATTTCCCAAGGCTTCATGTGACACAAGTTCACAAAACATATTTGTGCCTGATGGTATATATTTTATATCACCAGCACCCCCTTCTCTTCTGTTACCGTGAATTTTCATTAAGGGAAGAAGGTTTAAAACATGTAAGGAGAGCTTTAGTAGTAGTTAACTGGGTGAAGGTGATCTTGAGTTAGAAGTATGTTTGCCCCATTAAGACTATTGTACTAACGACACCGTGAAGAGACAGTAATATCACGTACCACTTTTGGAATGACATTCTTGCTAATGGAGCCTGCTAAAAAATGTCCCAAGAGCTACATTTCACATTAATAATTCAATCCAGGGGATTTAGAATAGGAGTTTTTAAAAAAATAGAAAACCTGAGAAACCCATTTAAATGAATACAGAGTTATTAATTTAGTAACACCAGAACCCTTCCTTTTTATTTTTTGCAATCTTTTGTAAGGGGTTGTCCTTATTTAGGTGCCATGCTAAAAACCATTATCAACAGACAAGGATATATCACAAAGGCATTCCTGCTGTTAGCACCAGGTTTTGATCAGACTCCTCGGTCTGTAATGAGGAGGAATGAATTCAGGGAAAATACAACTTACTGCAAAGACAAAATCATGCTGGGTTTTAGACCTCTGCGTACATAGGAATATACTTCCATACCAGATTCCCAAAACCTTCCATACGAAATTCTCACTGGTTGTAAAAAGGAAGCCCTGATATAAAACAGAGATAGTCTGTAGGGTTCCCAACCAATACACTCAAACGATGTAATTGCGTATGTCCATGTTTTCTACAGATCACTGAAAAAAAGGGTCCATTTTGTTCTCACATCTGGGAGCCAATTAAGCCACATTCAAGACACTACAAACTGCTGTGACATACAAAAGCTAGGACCAACAAAACCTTGAAGACTTTGGAATCCGTTCACACTGAGAAAAGTCAGTGTACAGTTTCTTTTTTTAAAAAAATTATACTGCGAAATTTACATTATACAGCTGTACCATGTGCCGCTGCTGAACAATGAGAACTGACAAACGCTCCTTACTTCTGCAAAATTCATCAATATGGATTTATTTTTGAAGAGACTGTCTTCTCATACTGTTTCCTACTTTCTACATCATATTCAGTCTCACAGTTTTGGAACACCCCTCTTACTGCAACATGGGTATTCCTAGCTTAGGAGAAAAGGAAGTAACCCCAAAACAAAAACCAAAGGTCTTGCAAATGGACAAGGTTTGCAATTCTTCATGCAGAGATGCTACTACAAAAATCACAATCCTCAAGATAGAAATTGGTTAGGTAAAGGATGCCAGAAGTGCAGGATTAAAAGGCCCAGTAAAGAATAAGAAATATCATCTTCAGATAGCCCTGTTGGTGCTTATAACCTGCGCTTTACAAAACCTCATGTCATTCCTTATATGAAGGGAACTGTGTCTTAGAGACATTCATTTTAACAAGTCTCCCTCAAATGAGACTGCTCTCTTGAGAAACTAGATTAAAGATGAATGTAATATATTTTAAAAGAATAATAATTAATTTTTTAAAAACCACCTTATGGCATCTAATAGTTTTTTCCTTATTAGAAAAAAGTTGGCAAACTGAGGTTCACATAGACACAAAACTTCCGTACTTGCAGGCATCTCCCCCTTCCCACGCACCGGCTCTCTCCAGATTCTCTATTTACAGAAGTAGCCTCATGACTTGAGATTAGATTTTGTGTTCCACCTTGAGCTGCAGGGAAAGATTATAGCACACCCGCAATGTAGTTCATAATGCAACTTCTCACCTAGTTAATGAGGAATAAAAATTGATCGAAAGAGGTAAATCATTCTTGTTTTTCAAGTAAGGCTTCCACAGACTCCTGACACAACAGAGTAGAAGTCCTGCTGCACCGTTATGGCCACACTTCCCAATCATAGGTCTTCAAAACACTGAATAGGGCACTTAACTTCCCCTCTCCACCACCACAAATAGTGGATTATTAAGATTTTCTAAGAAAAAGTGTTTTCCTTCAGAAAGCACTGGTTCTTAAAAAAAAAAAAACAAAACACAAAAAAACCACAAAAAACCACCACCAAGAAGATTCACAGAAATGCATTCTAAAAACCTCACTATAAGGTTTCACATTCTGGGAAAACTGCTAAAGTTTCCCATGTGAGCACTATAATGCTTGGAGCACTTAGCTCTTCAGGTGGGCGCTCCCTCCCTTCAATTTCCATCATCTTGTGGGAGAAAAAAGGTGGGGAGTGGCAGGGAGCGAGAGGGAAACAATTCCTGAGCATCTCTAATTACAAGCACCACTATCCTCAAAGAGAGGTTTAATTGGCCTGATTCTTATTTTAGCCTAGTCAGTTCACTCATATTTAACAATTACTGAAAGACATTATGCTGTTGGTCTTGAAATTATTTTTAGACACCATTAGAAGCCTGGCTTTCACAAAAATTCTTAATTTAATTTGTCGTGAACAGACTAATGAACATACTTAAGTACGAAAGGCTCAGCACTGACAAAAACAGAGGGAAAAGCGAAAGCTTGTCAAGTCACAAAGTACCAAAAGCTCATACAAAGCTCCCAACAATGAGAAGATGCTCAGCAAATGCAGCTCAGACAGCTCACATTCGCTGTCTCGCTCTTGCAATGTTTTAAGGCTACTCCGTATCATCGGGTTGGGAAGCAATTGCAAATCTGATCTAATTACCGCCTGGTCTGTGGTGTATTGCTTCTAAGCTGCTCCTCTACAGCACTGGATAAATCCAAAACAACAGTGCCAAGCTGTCATACTGCAAGCTATTTCTAAGAGAAATGGCGTGGGGTTTGAAGCATCAGGTAGGGCCAGCATGGACCAACTCTAGAGAAGATTACTTAAACATAGACACAAAAAAACTTGTCCTAAATACAACAAAACCAACCTTCTAGAAGTAAGGCACAAGTAAGCTATTCTCTAAAAGTTGTGACTGCTACAGAAAACTAGCTATATACACATAAGCCTTACCATCATCTGCATAAAGATGATAACCTCCATCATAACAGCTAAAGATGGAAGACTGAAGCAGAATATAAATATCAGAAAGCAAAGCTCTATGCAGCATCCCGAAATGCTATCCTTCACACGAGCATCAGGAAAATGCTTATGTATAGTAAAAGCTGTGTGTGCTGTAAAATGCTTCTATAATGGACAGCAGTAGAACTGAACGTTAGAATGCTGAAAACTTCTAACAGAGGCAGTCTTTTGGTTGAAATGGATTCAATACATTAGTAGAAATATTTGGGATTAGTTTCCTGCTCTCAAATTTAGTACTAAAATCTAGAGGCAAATGAAAAACACGTGTATGTGATTGTTAGAAAAAAGTTCTACCTTTATGGTTCTGGAAGGTTTGGGGTTTTTTTTAATTTAATTTAAAAAAACCCCACACTACTGTAGAGCTACAAAAGACATCCTGAATATTAAAAAAAAAAAAAAAAAAAAAAAATCAAACTTTCCGAAATACGACTAAGATTTTTACAAATTACTTGGAAATCTTGCACAACAGAAGTATCTATTAAATAAAAAAAAGATTTCATCATAAGAATTAAACATTTAGATTGGGGAGTTCTTTCAAAAGTATTAACATGAAAACATGAATACCAGAGGAAAAATAAATCCAAAAACTTTTCAGTTCTCGGCTATTCAGCTTCCAGTTTTATTTTTGAGGTAAAACTCCACTGCAAATTTATAAAAACGAGACATTTATCATTTGTCCAAATATTTGCGATGTTCAGTGGCAAGGCAGGTTAGAATCTAAGTCTAGAGTACCTGCTGCATTTCAGCAGTCAATCTTGTCTCTTGAATGGCAGAAAAACCATCTCTAAAACCTGAATTCACTAGGACTGTGAGCAAGTTGGACCAATTTCTTGGTGAAGAGTGAATGAAAAATACCAATGCAGAGAACTGGACTCAGGTCTGCATGCAGTCATGGTACGACCGATCTCATCTCTATTCAGGCATCTTTGAGATCTTACGCTGTAAAAACACAACAAAGTTTTTGAAGTGGGCTTTTACTTGATAACACTAATAGGTTTTTTTTGAACCTGTAATTTTTCTGCTGCTTTCCCTCTATACTGTTATCATCAGCCTTTTTTTATTTTTTCTATTTTATTTCATGTTTACTTGTACTGATCAAATCATAGAGTTTAATTCCTCCCATTAATCTTATTTCAGGTGCTCCAAAGTGAAAAATAAAACCCTGACTTTTCTAAGCCTAGTGGTTCTCCTAACATGCGTGAACAAAACAACCGAGAATACTGTTGTATTTTGCATTAAATTCCACTGAAGCTGAATGGCGAGATTTTTAACCACCACACTTTATTGACGGTGCATATAAGGCAGCTTTTAGTCTCTTCGAGGACGGAGATAGCTGAAATGACAGCACTCTCAAAGTACAGGGGACACATCTCCGCCCCAAACACGCGCTTGTCAAGAACATCAACTGCGTGAACAAAGAGGCTGTATTTGAGGGATGTGTGCTCAAGGAAGAGGGGAGGAGAACGGAAAGGGGAAAAAAAAAGCCAAATCAAAACCAGAGAAGCAAAGAGTCAAGGATACAGAATCAGCCCGCAAAGAAAGTGTATTTTGGTTAAGTACGCTGAAGAAGGGTTTGAACCGTGAGCAAATAAATTCTGCTTAAATTCTCCAAAGAGCCAGAAGAAATATTACACATTAATTCTTACATTAGCAAGACAACTCACAGGATTAAAAATTACTCCCTCCAGAAAAAACCTCAAATTTTGGACAGATTTTTGATCAAACCAGATGAAAACACTTCCTTGGACTTTGTTACCTAGGCGTTTTCTGAAAAACTCAACTCAAATCAAAACTTCTAAATGAATTAACAAGCAAAGTTACATGAATCGCTAAGCAAGACAAGAAAAGCCAGAAACTGCATTATACAATGGTACAATTAATCATTAACACAGAGTAACATTTAATATATTTCCTTTGAAGTTTGGCAGTATGGGAAAATAGCAGCGATGGAAAGCCTCAGGTAATCGCAGCTATCAGGTGGTTTAGCCCGAGGAGCTGGAATCAGGAAGACCTTTGTATTTCCATTATTATTTCTTTGTAAGAGATCAGAAGACAACGTCTCCAGTTAACATGATGTAACTTCAAAGTACGGGGATGGCTATGCCGATGAGGAAAAACAGTGCGGAGAACCTCAATGACTGACAGCAGGTACGATAGCACCTTCCAGACGATGAGAGGCTGGAGTCATCGGCCAGGAGGATGCTGCTACAGGAAAGCTCTCGGGAGGCATTCAAGACAGTTAAGCCCCAAAACACAAGGTGATTAAACAAATTATTTTCTCACATGAATAATGCTACTTCTCTGCACATGCCTGGAGTAAGTTTTATACCATCTGAAGTGTCTTCGAAAACATTCTGAACGTTTGTGACTAATACATACATTTTGAAGTAATTTTAGAGTTTGGGAATTGATTGAAAGAGTTATTCTTATCAAATGAGTTAGAGAAGACCACATGACACACAACACAAAGAGATTTCTTTAAATTTTCATTGAAAAGCATAGTTCTGTTCCTCCGTAAGAGTGAGCTACTACATGAATGACAAAGGAGCTCTCAGCTAATGAGGGAAATGATCTGACTGAATTTCCAAGGGGGCTTTACCATAGCTTATATGAAGTATTTCATTAATATTTATCTCTGTGTCAAAACTCTGACAACCATTGTTATGTCTTCAGCTTCTAGTTACAAAGTAAATTCTTTCAAACAGTACTACACTTGGAAAAAAAAAATCCCATACAGGCTGTGATGTGTCATAAATTAAAACAAATTACTGTATGTACTTCTATATATCATTTTCACACTTAAGGAGAAGTTCATTTCCTCTTTCACTAAGAGGAAATTCTCAGGAATTTGATGGCTCTCGACACTCCAGCCAACTTTTCTCTGGCAGCAAAAGTGCAGTCCATCCCCAGCAACAAGTGCACAGTACACACGTCTAAGAAGCAACATCAGGAGGTTAAGTAGAACGTTTAAATATTTCATTAAATTAACTTCTCTCTGCTTGCAGGCATTTCTTTCAGCTGTACAGTCACTGAAATTCAGAAACTAATATCAATCCTTATGCAATTTTAATTTGACTGATGCAATGAAAGAAAAAAGTATAATTTATCATGCCACAGATTTACTTTCACATAGTCACGCAGCCTTTTCTCTTCCCTTCATCCAAGCACCCTTCAGCTGAGGAGCATTGTAATTCGGCCACCCTACTTGGAGCTGCTGTGGTGATACCTGGTGAAGCACAGTGGCCAGAAGTGATGCTGGTGGGATTGTGGTCAAAAATTGAAGCAGAGGCTGAACTGATGCTCTTTCCAATGTCTGTCTTCTGGGGTGCAGTGACCCAGCAGAGTTAACTATCTTAGACAGTTTTCATGCATGTAACAGCAAAAAAAAAAAACCAAACCAAAACAAACCCCAAAGGGATGAACAAAAAATGCCACACACAACCCACACCAAATAGTAAAGAGCTGGATTTCAAATAGCTACTTGCCATCTGGATTAAATTTGTCCTTTTAATTTTTTTCAAATTAAAATTGTGGGCCACTGGATACTGCTGGTGATGCTCAGCACAAGACAAGACCAAACCAAAAAGGCACAGC
Organism: Pelecanus crispus; assembly: GCF_030463565.1. Lineage (NCBI taxonomy): Eukaryota > Metazoa > Chordata > Aves > Pelecaniformes > Pelecanidae > Pelecanus > Pelecanus crispus. Next base: position 7,946,983 of record NC_134651.1, on the reverse strand, counting down.
ACTTTCTGTTGACAGAAGAAAACGTGTACATTACTTCAACCTCCATTGCTAACAACCAGGAAAATGCCTGCCAACCCACCAAAAAGTTAATATCCAGCTAGTTGATCCTACCCGGTTCTTGATAGTTCAATGATCTGCAAGTGATGTAGCCTTCCTGCGACGAAGTCTACAGTAATACTAAAATGCAGTCATATATGATCCCCCAGTGTGAAATTTAAAAGATATACCAGGACACTTGCAGGAATAAAAGGTGACATGGAATCTTTAAAAATAAATCCTGATTTCATCCAAAGAACAGCACAGCTCAAATACATGCAAAAAATTTCAACAATTAATTTTACAAGACAAAGAAGCACAATACCAATGACAGAAGAGAACAAAAACCTGAACCACTTCTGTGGTGTATGACGTGCAGAGAGCATCTGAAACACATCAGGATTCCTCTGCAAGTGGATTAGGAATTACTGTTTCATGAAGTTCCCTACTAGTTCTACTATCAATCTCTTCTTTTGCTTCTTTGTATTTGTCCTCTACCCTTTCTAATAGAGGTAGCTATCTATCTACACATAGCTAACGCACACAAAATCACAAAAGCACTACAGTAGGGCAACAATGCTTTTTCCTCATGTTGTGTATAAAAGCGGAGTCGCTTTTATTCACAATGGCATTACAAAGCAATCTGGCATTTAGTTACTCTCTTACCAGTACTTTTGTCATTATAACTTCAGGCATGCTGGCTGATGCTATCGGCTTTAAAGATTCCTGTTCCCCAGGTTGTCTGCGTGCCGTTTATAAATCTGCTTTGGATTATATTGATTTACTAATTGACCAAAACACTGGATTATACACTCTGCTGGACACTTTACACATTAAACAAAGTAATTGATAAAGAGAGCGTGCTCGTTGGGCTGATTTTTCTAGGATTTGATCTTTTCCAGGAATGTATATCATTTCAAGTCAGTCCTTAATAGCACAAAGAAGTAACATAAAAGAAAAGGAACAGGGAAAAACAGCCGTTTAAAGCATGTTATTTGCTGCTGGAGGAAGGTTGGCAGAAGCAGCAGCAGGAGTAGGGATTTGACTGGCAACAGAGACCTGATCAATGCTCACTATCGTGTAATCAATGGAAATTCATTAGGCAACACCCTCTGCAGCCTAACCGACGTGCCCTGCAGTGTTCCCCAGGAAACTGGGAAGCAAGCACCCAATCTATCAAATCCCTGGAAAGAGCAGTTTATCTTCCATCCCGTTGAATATACATCTGTTATTAATCAATAGCTGTTAGAATTTGTGTCCCTTTTCCTCCCATTTTCACAAGAGCTGGCAACTTTCCTGTGACTGAAATAACCCAATTAATCTTCCAAATAGAAAGGCAATCCTTTTTTGGGTGGGTTGTGGGTTGTTTTTTTTTTGGACAGGCAGATGTTTGACAATTGATCTGAACAGCCTGAGGAAAAGGAGATGGAGCAAGTACAAAATAAAAAAAACACATACAATATCAGAATACAGCAATGTAAATAGTTCATTGCTCCACCTGCTGTTGGGCTCATTTTCCTCTACAAATCACACGTTCTCTATTGCTAATGCTAAACACAAAACCATGCACCTATAGACAGCTTCATCACATAAATCCATTTTATTAAAAAGTCTGGACTAAAAATGTACAAATCTGAAGGCAGTTCAGAAGGAGACAGAACACTGATTTACTGCTTAAGCCTCTTTTCATTGGGACATACAAATATAAAAGACAAATCAGCAAGATTTCCACACAGGCTTACATGCATCTTTGAAGGAGATCTGTATTGTCCACAGAATAATAATAAGAAAAAAAAAAAAAAAACAACCTATTGTAGAATCATACAATCATTTAGGTTGGAAAAGACCTTTAAGATCATCCAGTCCAACCATTAACCTAACACTACCAAGTTCACCACTAAACCAATTAAGGGTAGAGTCATAATTTCATGTTTCCTGGCTTGGTGGCTGGATTATTTTTTAATGAAAGTAAAAACTAGGAATCATTAAGGTTGGAAAGGATGTCTGAGAACATCAGTCCAACCATCAACCCAACACCACCCTGCCCACTAAGCCATGTTCCAAAAGGCCACATCCACGCGTTACTTGAATGCCTCCAGGGATGGTGACTCCACCACCTCTCTATGCTACAATGCAGCCATTTCTTACTTGGATCAGTATTTAAGCAACAAATTGCTATTCCTACCAGAAGGCCATATTCAAATTATTCCCATACATTTTGTAGGGGTGTCGTGGTTTAGCCCCAGCCAGCAACTCAGCACCACGCAGCCGCTCGCTCACTCCCCCTACCCCGATGGGATGGGGGAGAGAATCGGAGGGGTGAGAGTGAGAAACACTCCTGGGCTGAGATAAGAACAGTTTAATAATTGAAATAAAGTAAAATAGTAATGATAATAATAACAAGATAATAATAACAATAATAATATCCAAAGCAAGTGATGCACAATGCAATTGCTCACCACCCGCCGACCGATACCCAGCCAGTTCCCGAGCAGCGATCGCTGCTCCCTGGCCAACCCCCCCCAGTTTCTATACTGAACATGACGTCATATGGTATGGAATAGCCCTTGGGGCAGTTTGGATCAACTCTTCTGGCTGTGCCCCCTCACAGTTTCTTGTGCCCCTGGCAGAGCATGGGAAGCTGAAAAGTCCTTGACTGGCATAAGCAGTACTGAGCAACACCTAAACCATCAGCGTGTGATCAACATTCTTCTCCTACTAAATCCAAAACACAGCACTGTGCCTGCTACTAGGAAGAAAATTAACTCTATCCCAGCCAAAACCAGGACAAGGGGAAAACCTAGAACAGTCTCACTTTGCTTTTCCTCTAAGCCCTTTAAATTCTCTTTCGCAGGACGTGGGTTCACCTGACCAACACGTAATCGTGTGCCGCGAGGCCGACGTTTGCTGAGCGTGCAGCCCCGCCACACATCAGCACGGTAATGCTGCTTGTCCTGAGTTGTCACCTGTCAGCTGGACCAAAGGACCGCAGCAGACGGAAAGAGCGTGCGTCACCAGGCAAGTACTCCTCCCACCCGATACCTAACTCAGGATGTTCCCATCCTCTGCATCAGCCAATTATCCTCTTTAAGCACTCTCAGAGATCAAACTCATTAAATTCCTGCGGTCAAAGGTGTGGGTTTAGGTGAACAATAGTAGTAACTTAATAGTCAAATTACATGTTCCACTGTGGCTAATAAAGTCTGCATTTCATTAATCTTTTTGGTAGGCCACCTCTAACCGAATGTTTCATTAGAAAGGAGCTGTGCTGCACGCTGTGGTACGAAGGTATTAATATAAATAGGTGATGTACTGTAAGACGTACTGTAAAACTGCTTATGAATATAAAGGCTCAGCCGCCGAAAGTTGTTAAATGGTGGAAGGTCAAAAGGGCTTCTCTGAATTTTCAGCAGCAAAAATAAGAGGAGATCCTGAATTTAATACAGCATTTTTGACATTTTAAATAATGATACATCCTTTTATACTAAAATTTTTCTCCTTTAAATTATCATCCGTAGCAATTTTTCTTTAAAAAAGCTATTCCCTTTGTACAAGCATATTGATAGTTTATTAAGTGTATGTGCTAGATATCCTAACAGTTAATACTCTCTGCTCATCAAATTTCTTGGGCCTCTTCTATCAACCAAAACCTCTCTGACCTTGGTACCTACCCCTCAGTATCAGCAATATACTGACATTACACAAGTACCACCACTGTTACATCTTAAAGCTGTCATCCTGTCCTTCCAAAGGCCTTACAGTCCTATTCTACATTTAGCTCTACATTTTTAGCTTTCCAGCTAGCGATTCAGAGGTACGAGAACAGTTTTAAAATCCCAGGACTATACGCAAATAAAAGCCCCATAAGACAGCAGGTTCATCACCCTTAGATCTACATTATCCCAGCTTTTAGCCTGTTAGTCATCAGTTTCATTCTAATCTCAACCCTGTACTCCACGTATTTGCATCACAAATCTTCAACACATGTCCACAATAATGTTCAGTCTACAAGAGCTTATTGTCAAACACTCAACTCTTGTGCTCACTGCATACATTAACCCAAACCCAGCTTCAGATTCTTGGTTCCAAATTTGTTCGGTATGGTAAGCAAGAAGGCTAACCCCTGTTTTCAAACATTTATATGTTCGAATGTCCAAGTTTATATGTCCAATGTTTATATGTCCAAACTTTTGGACAATGATTTCAGTTACGTCAGTTATTATAACCACAAGTTATTTGCTTATTTTTAATACATCTCAGCAATATATCTCTGACTTAGAGTATCAGCCTGTAAATAAATCAATACCACCAAATTATTCCCATTTTCTGATTATTCCAGGGAATGCATTATACTTATTAATCACTCCAGAAACAGAACATGCCCTTGCTTTTAATGCCTGTGAACCTCCATTTGAAAAGAGGAGTTTATGCACTTTAATCTAAAACTAGCTAGCAGCCAATTCAGACATCACGAGCATCCCTTTTACAGTACTTTACATTCAAACACAAATTCAACTTTCCCCATGCTTCACCCTTTAAAAACACTATGGCTCCATCTAAAATAGTAATTTTGTTGTAAAATATTACTTTTATACTTAAGTCTGAAATTACACAGTTACTGCTAAATCCTCTGAAACCCTGCCCACCTCCCATATTATAAAGCACTTCTTCCACTGCATTCTTAATTATAACTGCCACACAATATACCATACTGCTTTTCTATACATTTGTACAGAATGAAAACTTCATGTTCTCATTCTAACAAAGTAATACACATCAGAAGCATATTTAAGTGGCATTTGCAATATTCGGTCAGATAAATGCCCTAGACAAACGTGTAAGATCCACTGTACATTTACCTCTTCAGCAAATCCCCTTACAAATATAGTCATTGTTAAGAGTTTCAGGAGCAAGGGTAATATGGGGTTTTTTCTCCAGAATTTGTTCCATTTGTTGTCTCTTGAATTTATTTTTCCCATTTGTCAAAACCAGCCGCAATTCTCATTGTAGCTTAAATCCACAACTACTTGACTGAATTCTCTTATAACTGATATCTTTTCCCTTTGGCACTGATTATCATGCCTCTAGCTTATGGTCTGATTTTTTTTTTTTCCTTTTTTCTTTTTTACCGTCTATAAGCAAAAAAAATCTGCCTGATCCAAAGAACCTCAAGGCAGCTCACAACTTATGACCTTCTACGAGGGAAAAACAAATGACACAGCCAGCCAACACCTTTCTGCAGTTTAAGGAACGGCATACATCATGGAGGGATACAGACCTCTGTCGCTCTTTCTTCTTCTCTTTGCCATCACAGCCCCTTGGCATCAGGCATGGAAACACCTTCCCTCTCCATCCATCCTACACTCACATATTTTACATTTATCACCACAGTACAAGATCTTTCTGCCACACCTTCAGTGGCAGTGGGTTTGCTTCACCTGTCTTTTCTTTGATCCAGTAAACTACTGAAATACCAATAAAGTAGATGAAAAACAGAACATTGGTTTTAGCTATCATGTCTAAACCCCAATGTTTGGTCAACTCCTCCACTTCTCCCACTGACAGATCACAGACTTTACTATAAGGCTGAAAAGAAGAAAGGAAATTCTTATTTTAGTTTAACCTTTTAGGTGCGACTTGTCTGAATAAAATTTGTCATCTACAGAGAGGGAGGTTTTTAATATGTAAAATCATACATTCTGTGTAACAGGCCAGAAGTGTGTTTTCTGGATAGGCTCCAAATGCATTTCAGATTGACAGCTATTAACAGTCTAGATATTTCTGTTAGAGGCCAATAACAAGAACAGTTTTCCAATAAAGCTTTGAGATTGTTCTTCTGAGAAATAATCACCATTCATCCAAAAGACGATAGAAAATATGCAGGTGTCAACATTTGCCATGAACTGACAGGATTTATCCTCTTAAGAGACCTTGCTGGAATTGTAGAATAATTAAAGGCTCATGGCTTTTAATTAAGAGATATCCAGAAGGAAACTGAGGTATTCTTAACAGCCAAACAACCAGGGTAAGCAAAGTGGGGACTGAAAAGAAACAAAACCATTACTGTTAAAGGAGGCCTACAGAGGAGAAATCAATGTTCTCACTGGGAGAAGAGGGATGTCATGAAAGTAAATTCTCCAGATAAATGTTTTAAAAGAGAAAGCAAACCATAATATATTTATAAAGATCCATATTTCATGAATACGTTTGTCTCCCCACTCTGATAATGCTATTTGGAAGTGCACGCTACAAAGCGCAGAGATATCGGATGTGCAATTTTGAAGTGCACATAATAAGCACTTACCACCTGAAATAACAAAACATGAGAGCCACAGGAAACTGAGTTTTGTTTCTTCAGCTGTTCGTATTTTTAACATAGTGCCCAAAGTCCTACCCTCCGTGGGAGAGCTCTCAGCATCTCCTCACTTTTGGGAATGAGGATGAAAATTGATGGGGCTGCATGAGGCCCCACACTAGTAACTCCTTCTTAATATGGTCTCAAATCTCACTGTAAAAAGCAACCCTGATTGCAACCAGCTTAGAGAGACACAAAAAGTTAGTTAGGTGGAGTGGAAAACACCATGGGAATGGATGCAAGCAATGTCAGACCAACGTAATTGTCGCTTTTATAAAAACTTTAAGGATCCCATGGTCCAATTCTGAGCACAAGTGGTTGGATTTGAAAGTGTCTCCAAAATGAGATTCTGGTAATCACTGAGCTAGAAGGAATGGAGAAGATTTATGAGCTGGGACAAATACATTTCTTTCATCCGGACAGTCTATATTTAAACACCAAATAATTCTGTATAAAATGCTACCTGCCCAATTTTAAAATATATTTCTTCCTGTCTATGGAGATGCACTCTGCAGAATAATTTACATCCTGTGTACAGACCAACCCACCCAAATCCCATGTAGTTTTGTCTGTGCCTCATTTCCCAATTTAAAGTTTATTTTTATTTATTCTTAATTCCTAAATTAATTAGGCAGATTCAACAAACAGTTTAATGTCCTACAATACAAAGTCTTATTAGTGAAGGTCACTTTGCACTATTAAATACAAAACCTAATAGTCAAAGCCTTCACATGCTTAAAAAAATACTCACTAAAATTATTCAATAACAGTGATTGTGGGTGTTTCCTAGGAAAAAAACAAACAAACAAACAAACAAACCCAACCCCAAAACTAACAAAAGCCTGGAAAATTAAAAACTGCATTTATCTTTGCAACTGCAATTCAAAACGGCAACGAACCGAACCAAATTCTACAACTGGTTACTCATGACTAATCGCTAAGTACATAATGAAGAACTACTGAATAAAGGTGTTGTGTGTTCCAGCTGGGCTAAACCTAACCCAAAACACAGTCAGTAACAGCGACAGCTCCTGAGAAGGTAAGAGCGCAACTCTCGTGCAAAAGCCGCTTCACACGACGGGCCGTGGGGCTGCGTTTGGCGCAGGAGCTACAGCTTAGTCAAAACCTGTAGTGGCGGGAGGAAACCAGGCAGATGGAGCGTCCAGCACTTGCGTGTCTGAGATGCCCTCCAATCAACCTGTGTGACCTTCGATGAACGCGGTCTTGACAAAACCGCTCGCAGGTCTCCCAAGCAGGCGGCTGTATGCTTTGTGCCTAGGGCAGAAGTGTCAGAATGTGCCTTATAGGATGAGGAAGACGTAGTTCACAACACTTGGGTGTTTCCCCCCAACCCCACTCCAGATAACGATAATTAATTTTATTCTCGTAAAGGACTAACAATGGAGATTAATCATATGAAGCCTTGCCTCCCCATTTCAAATTACCCTGACCCCATAACCTCTCTGCTCCCATCTTACCCAGAGACTGTTGATCCTGCTGTGACGTGCTGAGCTCAGACGATTTTGCAGTTTGGACAGCGAGCCCCAAGAGGCTAGGATGAAAACAGGCCTCATCCCTGTACTAATTATCTACTTTTGAACCATTGGTTCTTTGCATTCAGCAAACCTCAAATGACTGCAGCTTACTTGCTTATCAAGACACCTCGGGTTCAATTTGTGGAAATCAAGGCAGATGCGTCAAGGGTAGAAAACAAAGATCTTTTTCAAGCCCAGAGATGGACGCTCAGAAATATGGGCACATAAAATCACTGAGATCCAGACGTACCTGGACTTTTTGACTTTCTTCTGGAAAATAATCCCCGCTCTGAATGGCAATGAGGCCAATCATTTTTATTGTTAAAGGATTTGGAACCATTAAGGTATTTGCTATTCTTACTGCTCTCATTTTTAGTCTTTAGGCTCTGGTGTGCCAGAAGAAATTCAATAAGCTTCTCCACCCGGATAAAGTCATATCTACATCTCTGTAGATAGGGGCCAGATTTTGACTGGAGTCCTAAGACATCACTCTTTAAAGTAATCACGTAACAACATCAAGCTTTCACCCTGTAAAATTTATGTTGCAGACCTTATCAAACCATGTCCTGCTGCTCACGGGTAGTTGGCAGAGTGCTAGCTGGTTATGTCCAGAAAGCAGCTGACAATAACACCTAGGCTTCATCTACTTAAAGCTGTCAAAGTGTGAGGTTAAGCAAAGGTAATTGCATACGCCCTCACCTATTGTGTGTTCTCAGAGGAGTATTGGATGTATGGGGGTGGGAGGCACTCAGCCTCTACAGGTATCTCTACAGGGGACCAAGTCTATATTTTTAGGAGTGCACTAAATCAAGAACCACCTCCAGCGTAAGATGAAAATGAGAAATGGCCACCCCTGATGCAGGACTCAGGGGAAGCAGGAGTCCTCACGCAGCCAGGTATAACAAAGGTGTGGGGTCCCATCCTTTGGAGCAGGAGCGCTCAGCTCGTCCTTCTCCAGAACTATCCCGGAGCCACAGACCGGTTGACTAGAGGCAGAAGGTAGGAGTAGCACATGGAACGCAGCAGGCAAACAAACTCATTCTCTTGTTCCGGACAAAACAAAAGCAGGCAGTTTTCATGCTCAGGCACAAGTCGGACTCGTCCCTGCTCACAGGCCCTTTGAAGACCCACCACCAGCACAGCCAACCCCTGCTTCCCGGGGAGAGGAAACAGCATTCACTGGAGCACGAGCTTCACAGCGAGCTCAGCACGACCATTCCCCCTCCACGTTCCTTGGCTTCACTAACTGGGCTGAAGAGGTTAATTTCTGCAGCTTAAGGGCAGCTCTAACCTACGTATTGACAATTTACAGATGTTTTGCTCACCTAATTTGTTCCACTATTCACAAAAACATGCAGTTACCTTAGCAACTACTACATTACATTTTATCTCCAAGCTGCAGAGCTTTTTCTTTTCTAAAAACAAACCCCACAAGCCTACTGATACTGCATGTAATCTTTGATATTAGTTCTAGCCATTTCAGGAAACACAAAAATAGGCACAAGTGTAATGAAAATAACAGTCTCTTTTCTAAAGTCTATTTAAGTTTTCCATTTATGAACAGATTTTCTTTGTAGATTTGTTTTTTATTTGACTCTTCTGTACATTTGTTATTCTTCTATGGGTTATAATTTGCATAAAGGAAATTAAAAGGACAAAGAGGAAGACTGGTTTTGATATAAGGAACCAGCTGGAATCTGGGTAGAAGATATTACAGAATGTGTGTCTTTAAAAAAAAAAAAAAATCAGGAATCAAGGAAATAGCTGAAAAATGCTGCAAGAAGAAACAAATCCTTCAGGCCAGTGATTTCAAAGTGTCCTTGCTCAATGGACATCCAGAACGAAAACATATCTATTTTTAAATGGCAAATCAACAGAATACTGAACGTTTTTGTAAACTGAAAGACATCCTCCTCTATGAACCTATCCAGAAGAAAGAATAATTATACTTGGAAAATACTTGCAGTTGTTTATGCACCAGCGTTGCTCCTAGATGCCACTGCTACCTGCACTACGTAAATTTTCATTCAATTGAAATACATTTGTTTTATTTCAAGGCATGTTGACATGGTGTAATGTGAAATGATGAGGAGACATGTAAACAAACATTGACTAACCTGGTATCTTCACACTGCCTGCTGCAAGATGAACCGACCTCAGATCTAGCTTCCACTTGAAATGTTCATGTGTGGCATTGCACAGCGTGGATGGGAAGGAAATGAATAGTTTTTTCTTCAAAAGGAATACATTTTGGGACATATTTTTGGTTTACTTAAATCAATAGAAAATCACAGATTAGCATTTTCTCAGAGCTGTGAAAAACTACAGCAGTTTATCTTTAGGGATGACTAAAGTTAGTGAACTTGTCGAGTCTTGTGATTTCAGCTACTTACCTATTTAAATCCATGAATCAGTGCTTAGACTCAATTTCTAATAAACTATTTTAATTACCTTTGAAATTAGGAATGATCTTAAATACTGTCTTGAGTTAATACTTTACTAAAATAACTTCTGAAAAGGTCTTGTACAACATCGGTGTGATATCCTTTTATAGCTGTGACATGATGTTTGATTTTTAGCTACCTGCTCTACAGTGCCCGTTTGTGTATATTTGAATACACGAGAGAATCTAGGATCTGCTTTTTGCAAAACTTATATACCTTTCAAAGGCTAATTTTTCCATTAAAGATGGCTAAAATAAAAAGCAGCTGGACAGAGAATTTTTCTGGTCTTTCTTTTTAACAGGAAGTTAAATTTTTAATCAAAAAAGCACAGCATCTTTTAAAAGCAATAAAACTTTGTACGAAGCCATCAGTACAAAGTGCAATCCAAACTTAAAAATTTAATTGCAGTTAATTAAAATGTTGGTAGGGAAGTAAGGTAGTATCCAATCAGCTATTAGCAATTAATCTTCCAGCAAATCTAACCGAGGATGTGGATGGGCACTTAAGTTTAACCCAGGGGTTTTCTAGTTTATTGACCCTTGAAGTTTTCTCCTGCCAGTTCAGACTTCTTTACAGTGAATTTAGGCCAGCTGACACCAGTTTTGGTTTTCTTCATTACCCTCACGGATCCTTAGAGCAGTCCGCTGACTCTTCGAGTCTGCAGCTCCCAGGTTGAAAACCCCTCTGTTAGCTTTAAGTCACTGCCTCATTTCTACTTATATTCCTTTCTACTTTCTCCCCTACGAGCACCTATCTATCTGAAGCTCAGCATGACTCTGCTTTGAACCTGTTTCTTCTATACTGCCAAAGAAAGTCACTGAAGCTGACCGGTAATAATTACCTCCACAGTTCAGCACGTAGGTCTTTCTGTAGCCTTCTGACTATCTCCGAAACCACAGCTACACCGGAATGATGGTTTATAATTTTTTTTTTTTTTAAACAGAGATAACTCTGACCTTTGCATCTTAAATACATGCCTGCCTATGCCCACTGTTCTATTCCATCCTTGAGCACCACAATTCGCTCTGGTCATAGATTTTACAGGAAGAAACAAAATTCCTCTCCACTGGTGTCTATTACAAGTTATGTAACACACTTTCTATCATTACCCATTAATTCACCCTGTGACCATCCCTACCACCAATGTAAAATAAATAACTGTATAAAGCAATAAAACCACTTTGACAAATATTCCTTTACCTAGGTCCCTTTCAACAAGGGAGATGCAGAATGAAACATATACAGTTACTTGGTTACTTTCTACATTAACATTTAACTTACTGAAAAATTAAATGTAGTTAAAAGGTAGTAGGAAACCACAATAATGCCAATACAGCATTAGAAAGTGTCAGTACTTCTTGTTACATCATTTCTCTTACGCTCTCCAGCGAACAGAGCAAACCTCCCCTCCTCAAGCTCTCCAAAGCAGTGCTAGAGCTTTGATTAGCACTATTTAAAATGCTACCATATTCCAGTTTAGGCATGGAAGAGTTTCAGTGTTGTGGGAGAAGATTCACAATGTGTGCGACAACGACTTGTCTAGGTTGCTCACAGATGTGACTAACACATATGAAATGAGTTACAGGAAAATTATACAGATTAATATACTACTGAAATTTATGCCATTCATTTCCTTTGCATAATGCTGCACCACACCACCCATTAAAATTCATAAAAACAATTCACTGCTTTTTAATTTCTACATATTTATGAGCACGCATTTGAAATGAAAATTGTTTTCTTATTGACACATTCTTCCATCTTGACAAAAAAAGAAAAATATTGAGCACTAAATGCTAATGACTTCAATATTTTTTGCTGATGTTAATCATACTTGGAATGCCACAAAAATGAAGAGACATTTACCCAAATCCAAAATACAGCAATCAAGTAATTAAGACACCTAATCCAAAGCCAATAAATGATATTCCAAGCAGCAAATGTGGTGATGTAAAAAAAAGGTGTTTTAGCACCTTTGCCTATAAAGAACATTTGAACAACAAAATAAAAACTAATGGCAGCCCCAGCTGTTATCATAAACAGAAACAGTACATTCATTTTAAAAGAAAGCAGATGTATTTTCTTAGGTTCAGAACGCACGGAGCATTTTCCATAATATCCACATTCGCTTTATTTAGAGCAAGCAACTTTCTTTACACCACTGTATATGAGAGGGTAGACATGTGCCCATTTAATGAAGACTTAGAAAGCAACTTAAAATGACTGAACTTCACAAAGCACTTCAACAGACTGATAAACACAGAGCGAAAAACTCCCCTCTGTCTTGCAAAATAAACACCAAGTTCTGGCATAAAAACCGTGAGAGATTCTCCATCTTCACAGCACATGGAAAGACGTGAAAGGTACAGGAGCGCCCGGACGGGGTAAGTTACTTGCGTTTATGTTAACATTCATCTAACCTTATCCCGCATGATTCCTGGATGCATAGGGTATGTCTTTCCTGTTCTTCATTACAGGAAGGTGACAAGAAGAGATGGACGCTGAGCGTGTAGCTTTGAAGACAGCAAACTGACCCTCACCCTTTTTTCCAGGGAACCGGGGTGGAAAAGGAGGAAGGAAGGAAGAGAAGAGGCACCGACAGCCACTTGAACTATAAAACTAGTACTTTTGTGTATGTTGTAAAGAACAGAATATTTAATTTCTCATCAATTCCTTTAATGGAAAGAGCAAGTCCAGCCTGCTCTCAAGATTTTAAAACATTACTGGTGCTCATTAGCATTCCCCTCCAGCACCAGATTTGCAACTGTATTTTGTTATAATGCGCTAGACGGAGCCTGGTAATCACAACAATTCAGAAAAACAGCCAGAATCTCTCTCCCTTGCTCACAGCGCAGCAGAACATAGTAATCTGCAGGCCCCTGTCATGTTTTCCCACTGGCAGTATGCTCGCGTCCGCTCCAAGCCCATCAGGCTCCGGAGCGCGCCGCTGTCCGAGCGCCAGGCACGCGGCGCTGCGCTTCGTCCAGTCCGCTGCGGAGCGAGCCACGACGCCGAGTCCCCGCGCTTGTCCAACTGCACCCACGGGTTTCTTCTTCTGCACCCATTAGTTTGTACCACATATACATGATTCCGCTTTATTCTAAGTAAATATTTATTATATACCATCTTCCCTGATTCTGCTTTATTCTAAATAAATACTTATCATATACCGCATATACCTGATTCTGCTTTCTTCTAAATAAACGCTCATTTATTATATACCACGTATACCCGATTCTGCTTTTTTCTAAATAAACACTTATTTAGAAAGGAAGCTCAGCAAGGCAAGGTTCGCTTCCTATTATAGCAGCACGTGGTTTTTAAGCAGACTCGGCACATAATTTAAGTAAGGGTTCTAAAACCTGCTATTCTATAAATACAGGTGGCCAAAGTTTTCAAAATAAAGCATATGATAAAACTTCACTGCAAGTTTGATAAAATAGTGCCATTTCCACCCCCAGAATTCCTACGGCACTTTGAAGCTTCCACAACTATTACGGAGCTAGTAAAAACCTGACAACAGCAAAAGTAAACAATGTTTGTTCATTTTACTGGCTTCAAATAAGCGCATATATTGTCAGATTGAATCTGAAATTTTAACCTCTGATCCACACCTTTAAAAAGTCGTCTACGTAAGAAATAGTTGAATGCCAAATAGCAAAACAAGTATTTAAAGGGGATTCTTAGACATAAAGTTATTACTAGGATTGTCAGGAGAATAAATCTTTATTTTCAGAGTGATTGTGCATGTTTCCCTTTGCTTCAAGAAACAGAGGATCATTAACATTTAAATTGAAGTAAATTAGACCAATTTCTACACTGAACAGCCCGCAAAGCAGGAAACATGATCTAGCATCAAGCAAACTGGCAAATCAAGTCTGTTATCAGCACCTCCTGAATAAAACTCTGTGTAATGTTGTGTACTCAGCACACAATGCATTTCTCAAGAGAAAAACAACCCATAATGACCTTTGAACAGTCAAACAGGCACTGGAATAGGAACAGTCTAGTGATGCTGGAGTTTGGGGTAACTTTACATCCGCAACATGTAGGTCAGCACTGACTATATTTTACAGATTATTTAGTCTGACTAGATTACTGCATTGTTGAAGTAACATCAAACGGTTCACCATTTATCAGTACACTTACAGAAGCTGTAATATTCCTAAATCTGATGAAAACACAACTCATAAAAAATATGAGACACGAGTGAAAAAAAGGGATTTAACTTTCACAGGCTTGCACGGTTTCAATACGGAGCTGCAGACGTGCAGCAACCTGCAAGACGAGACGACTGCTGGATTCCGCGCGGACCTGACGGAGCACGGTTTGGGGGCCTTAATGCACTGCTGAATTCCTACCGTGACAACAGATCGCTGACATCCCAGTTAGAATCCAGGCGTGTCACTTTAGGCTCCAGGTTTAGGAAAAATCCTTTAGATCACGTACCTGTCCTTCCTACAGACGCATGCCACTCAGCCGCGACTCGGTGTAGCTTCACCACTGTAATGTATGGTATCACATTAACCCTGAGCTGTAACTGCAGGTTGAGGCCCTGTGGCAGAATTTCTTCCATGAGCATTTAAAAAAGTGTCTTGGGTAGGATTAGTTTTCTGTCTCTTAGCAGGAAAAGAAAAAAAAAAAATTTGCTCTGGTAGAGGATTATAAAATACTGATTTTTTTTTTTTAATTTTTTTTTATTATTATTTTTTTATTTTTGCTCTTAGCATCTTCCTGTTTGCTAATTTGCACTTTTATTACTGCATCAAAGCAAAACACGCAAGATAAAAGTTGTATGCCGACTGCAGCCAGGTCCATAATGGCTAACACTTCAGAACCCTACTGAGTGTTTAACGCTTTCCTAATGCAGGCAGCGTACAATAATCATTTGTATCATCGCATTTTTTAGTTTCTGGCTCTTCTCTGACAAAGCCCCCTCTCTCTTCCCTCCCTCTAACACAACACACAGCCAGCCTGGCTCAAAAGTTAGGAAAGAAAGGGCACAGCAACATCCCTATCACATAAATTTAATAAATGTATTTCAAAGTTCAAATAATGTTGAGGATCTGCTACTAAAAAATGTGAAGAAAGAAAAATTCAAGACTAAAACTGCAATACGCTTTCGTATTTTTACGCCCTGATATTGCCAACAGCAAAATTAAACTGTAAGAAGTAATGACAAGCTAAGGCTTAATTATTTGTGGAATACGTGCAACACTGGAAATACCAAAGGAGCTATTCTTCTTATGCTACTGTTGTCAAAGAATTAGTTAAGAGGGTACAACCAGATGGGTGGAAAAACTCAAATTTCTTCCTTTATTGGTGGTGTGACAGGCAAAGAGGGTACAGGCAAACAGGGACAAAGTTTATCCCATCATCTGAATACCACAATCTTTTTTCCCCAAGTATTCCATTTTCCAATTGAAAACTAAAGATTTGCTTTGGGATTAGAAGTAGTTAAAAGAAAAGAAAACAAAACAAACCTCTCAAACAAGGATTAGCAGCTCTTACTACTTATTCCTTGTTGTAGTATTGCACAACTTGGAAACTTCAGACTCTTCTAAATATTTATAATTTAGCATAGTTCGCAGATGTAAGAGCCCAACTGGACAGCAAATGACACGCATTCACACAGAGATCATGGTTACCATCATTTTAAGCAGCAAACAAAGAATTATGAGTAAGACTGATTTGCTCTCTTCTTTCCACATTCATTAAGCCTTCCATCCTTTATCAGAAATGCGTACAGAGGATAGGAATCTTTACTCTTGGAAAAATCATTTTATTGTTGTTTCTTGTAGAACTTTTTAATTAGTATTTTCCTGAGATTAATGATCAATCATTGTTTTAAATTCTGATTTATTTACTCTGATCAGATGAAGACTGAACCATCCCTCTAACTTCAATACATGAATTGTCTCTGGGCTTCTATTAAAAAAAAAAAAACAACCCAAACCTTAAAATATCACATTAGGTTTTTTCAATGCATGAACCATTATTAATGTTTAAGCATCTTTGGCAACATAAGCACAGCAAGGAAGTTGGGAGTATGTAATATCACCATGGATATTTTGCCTAATATGTAACACCAAACAGCTGTCAAATTTCTGCTAGTAGCAAGTTCTTAGCAAAGGAAGTGTGTGTCTGTCGTGGTGCACCTCCCCCCACTCCCCTTTTTCTTTCTTTGGCCACTTTATGATGCATTCAGGACAGTGTCCGATCGCCATTCGGGTTTTGGTTTTTTTTTTTCAGAACTAGCTGAAAGCTTCTATTTTGCAGTTAACCATGCAAAGTAATTCGACTCAACTCGTAGCCTTCTCTCAATACAGTAAATGTAAACCAACAACAATACAAAACCAGACATTTCTGAAAACCTTTACTACCAAAATAAACATATTTCTGCTGCTTACTGGTAGACAGCAAAGTAAGAAGGGCATACTAATCCAGACAGAAAGCAGGTGGTTTGCTAGATAAGCACAATGCCCCATGCTAGAGCTGGGTTACTGCGTCTTCTCCTTGAAGATTCGGAGATGCCAGTCATCGTGCCTCTGACAAGAGATGAAATCCCCAGCGGACGGAGCCCGTCATTTCCAGCACATTTCCACACCCTGTCAGCAGTCGCAGCGCTACTTAGCCACTCCTGACAGATTCCTGGTGATATATTAAGAGTTTACTCTTGCTGATTAAATGCAAGGCAGCCAGACAACAATGCAAATTAGTCAGCAGGAAGAATCATTAGAAATTTCATTCATTATGGGAAAGAAGAAAATGACTTCAAAATATGATTATTAAAAATAGTTAAAAACACATTTTCACTATATCCAAATTTCAGTTAATTATAAAAAGACAATAAACTATTCAGAAAGACCAAGTTTTGTTTTGAGAAAGGGAAGCTTTAATACTGGCTGAAGTCAAAATCTGCAGGAACGTTTTCCAAAGACTGACCTGATTCAGAAAAAAATGTATTCCAATTCACATGGAATTTAAAATCTGCCTTTAATGATTTAAGAATAAAAGCTAATGGGAACAAGCTTGGGTATACAGAATCCAATAATTAGACAATTACGGTGATACAAGAAATTACTAATATGGTAACGCTTGGGTTTAATAACATGATATGGGATACACTGTCACAACGGCCTTAGTAAATCAACCATACGCTATTCAAAATTATCTTTGATTTCTTCTCCCTTACCAACTAAAAGCTCTGCAGAAGCCACAGCATCACTGACTGCACCTGAAAACATCAGTTACTCTTGCATGAAATTGAACTTTATGAAGAATAGGAAGTTACTGATGATCTTCAAATTTTGAAGCATAATAGAAATGTTTATCTTTATACTTGGCATAATTTAAACATTTATACACTAGTAATTTAAAATGGCTGAAATGCCTCACGGTTACAGGGTTTACAAATGATAACTGAACAATCCAGTAACATTTAAAATGGTGCTTTTTCAAACATCCTATCTCAGCATTCTACTCCTATTCTAATCCATGGAACACAGGATTTTAATTTTCTCCTATTACAGTAAGCAATCATGCCTCTATCAGTTTTCCATCTTTACAACAGATGTGCATATTCAAAGACCTAAACGCTAACTTCCTGAAACAAATACCAAAATAAAACTAACTAACACAAAATGAAAAATATAGCCAATTACAACTTTTTAGCACATAAATGCCCTAAAAAAAGCAAAACAAAACAAAAAAACAGAAAACAAGAAAAAATGTTTGCCAAAAACAGTCTGTCAAACAGAAGTCTGCTAACAGGATAAAATCGAGGGGTTTTTCTTCCATATAAAATCAACTGTAATTTGCCTATTTCAAATGAATGTTCCAGACCTAAATTTAGTATTTCTTTATTTTTAGCATTGAAATAATAAGTACATATTTCTTTTTTTATTTTGTTTCCCTGAAAAGCCAGACATGGGTCACTGGGTGGACGGAGTGCTCCCGCTTCCAATTCTGAATAAGAAATATACACAAGATAAAGTAAATTAAATGAAATGCAGACAACTTCTCTGCAGTCTTTAAGAGGAAGAATTTAAATCAACTATGACAGGTAACACAAACTGGATAAATAGATTTAGTAAAACCGCATGTATGTTTGTGCTTATCATGCCTATAATCTGTTAAAGTGTAGGATCACAATTTGGCAAAAGTTTTAAAGGTTGTCTTTGGTTGAAAAAAAAAAAAAAAAAAAAAATCTCATTCTCGAACATTTGTGTTTGCTTATCAGGTAAGAATTTCCATACAGAAAAACAAGATGATCGTCATGAAATGTCAGTGGGTCTATTTCACATCTGGTCAAAAATCATTTAAAGATACCAGCTGTATCTCATCGCCTCCACTTAAGACCTGTTTGCACTCAGATGCACTGCATATGAAACGACTGAACACAGCCAAAGCTACAGATTTCCAGAGCTGAAAAAAAGAAACCAGAATAAAAATCACTTTTTAGAAGTCTGAGTTTTGAAGACTGAGATCTAATTTGGACCAAACTCAATTACTCGGACTTAACTGGAGAAGTGCTACAAACTGAAGTTACTGCGTCTTTAAACTCTGATGAAAATCTATATACATGAGCCTGCTTCATCAGCAATTTCGTTTCTTTTCCTGGGATGCTTAACTCTGCTGAAGGAAGCCCCATTCCAAGTCTTCAATATACAGAAAACTCCTATTCACTTGCTCCTAAGGCAGTTCATTTACAAGAGACTGGTACAAAATTAAACAATAAATTAAATCTGAGTCCAAGCTCATGATTGGGTTTAACCAAACATCTGTTTCTGAAACAACAGAAAACCCATTTTATTTTTTTTAAAAAATCACTTCAGAAATACGAAGGTGATTCTTCTTTCCTGCAACTTTTAGCTTTGCTGTAATTGCAATAAAAGATTCAATCCAGTTCAAATAGCTGCAGCTGACACCAAACTGGGGAGGGGAGGCGGGGGTGAAGAACAATCCAAGTTTCTTAAACCCAACAGCTGATGTTACAAACAGACAAAAGCCAGGTTTTATTGGACCTTATCTCCATTTACCGGGAGCACAGCAGTAACCATACATGCCGCTGAAAGAACTAGGACACAGACATTAAACTCAATAAAATGTTTTCTTTTGGTCTTCATTAAAGACAAAGCAATAAACAGAAATAAAGCTACAACAGACTCTCCTCATTACATAAATAAAATAAACCAAAGAACACAATACCCTAAGGCTACGTACATCTTGACACTAAGACTCCTTTTGTTTTTAGAATCAATTTGATTTTTCTCTTGCTTTTGGGTAGATCTAAAGAAGAAAACCCACCTCTTCCACCTTCACAGAATCTGTTCAGGAAACATTGCTTGACTAAGCTAGATGACTGGAGAAGTAATATGATTATTGCCTGTGAATGTGTCACTAGCTCCCTAGGTTAGGAGTACAATCACATATTAGAAAGGCAAGAACCTAATATCTACCTTTTTTTAAAGCTGAATTCAGTAATAAGCTAAGCGTGTAAACGATTGTGAACTTCAACCACTGCCCTTCTGTGTGTAACCACAGAACATGTACACGTTATTCTACAACCTTCCCTCACTGCTCTGCCCATTTGTCTCCATCCCACTCTGTGGGAAGGGCAAAATTTAACAAAATAGAATTACATATCCAAGGTAGGCAAACAATGCACTTTGCGTGCTACTGATTTATGGAAAATGTCTGTAGGCAAAACAAGATCACTGCATTGCGGGTGTATACACCCACCCACCTAGAACACAGCCTCCAAGTATGATGATTTACAGATATGTAACCTGTAATCTCTAATCCTCAGCTGAAGAGTGCAATACTAAGAGAAAGATTAGGTTATAGACCCTTGTGATGTTCCTCAAGGATTTGAAGAGCCACCTTCAGCAGAGCAAGCGTCAGGAAACAACAGGTACTGACATTCTAAGACATCCATGCCAACAATGAAGGATGTTGTTTACCTTTAAAAATACAAAAGGCAGTAATATCAGCATAAGCAAAAAAATACACTCCATTTATAAGCCAAATCTCAACTTTCACATTGAAGAAAGACTGTATTTTGGATAATATTTGACCAACGTAAATTTAGGAGCTAGACTTTTTCAAAGATGTTTGACTTCATAAAATACTTAGCATTTCCATTAGTCAACCAAAAATCAAATCATCGCGCCAAATAAATTTCTATATCCAATTATTGTAAAAAGTAATAAAATAGAGATTTCTTTTCTGTAGCAAATAAGATTTTTCCATTAGGAAATGAGTTGGAAATGTCATAAAGCAGATTAAAAAACAACACTGAAGTAACATACAGGGAAGCCTTCGCTTCTAGATTACCCCTGGAGAGTCCTTAGAGATACTCTGTCTGACATAGAGCTTTACAGCACAAGAAAAAAGGGAAAGTGTTCACCTAACTGCTGGACACAGGGCACTGAAGTAACTAATCCCTCTTTCACCCAGAAACCTGTCCCGAATCTTCCACATGACATGGAAGGAGCTAACACGGATAATTACATCAAGACTTGCATTTAAACCTGTTTTATAACACTGTTATTAGTACAGTGCCTACAGCATTTTGGATGGACAGCCTACCAGCTCTTTCAAAAGCCTCTCTTGAAACAAGAAACATCCTCAGGAAAGCAGAAACTTGCTCCCTGATTTTAGGTTCCCATCAGTGCAAGGGAAGCCGGCTGGTACCACCAGCCTTCAAAACTGACCGTGACTGCAGCAGAAGTGGTTTCTGAACAAATTACCACATTCTTCATTTTGTTATCTTTCTCTCCCAACCTTTCAGTTCCCATCCTTCATGGTAAGAGTTTTACTCTTCCTCTTGATTTTTAGTAGCTTAGCACATTCTAACCTCACATCTTAGGACAGCTTCCTTTTGTATAACTTCCATTTCATTTGAACACTCTCTTCTACTGTTAGAAATGAGCCAATTAAAACCACAAAGGTACTTGTAAGTAGTCCTTGCTGCTATCATATTTCCCTTTGCTAAGATAAAGGCACTTGAGAATTATTGACAGATTTTAACCCCGCAATGCCTGCAGAGGTCAGGCAGCTATTATCTGCCTATCTCAAATGAGAGTCTAAGGTAAAAAGTGAAGCAAGTGATTTGTGCAAAGCAAGACAAGGGGGCAACGCAAGCCCATATAGAAACTCTGCTATTCAACCAAAAACTGAAACAAGTCCTCTTCTGTCTTAGCCCATCCACAGCTTTGAGTCTTCGGAGTACAACTCAGCACCTAGCTTTAACCGGTGAAAGCTACCGCTTTTCCCTTCTCTTCGTACCAAAAAGGAGCCAATCTCCCTACATGTAGACATCAGGAAATTTAGTGGCAGTCATCTACTGTTAGAGCAGATACCATGTTATAGCAACCACAAATTCCCTCCAAAGCAAAAGACAATTAACTGCATGTCTTACATAACCAATTTGTTAAGAAGAAACAAAAAAATAAAGCAAAAGTTAATTGCACTTTAATATAAAATCTTTACACCTTTTGCAGATGATTAGGTTATTTCACAGTTTATTCTAAAACATTTTCTGTTATCGTTAACTGAAAGTTAACAGTTTTCTGGTGTGGTGGCTTAAGCGTAGCAACTGCAGTGACACACCAACGTGAATTTTAAGTTGCTGTGTACGGCAGCAGTACAAATCTGACCTGCTAGCCAGAAACAATACATACAAGATTAGAGTATATAAAAATTAGAGCTTATGTTTTTCAAGGTATTGAGCTTACCTCTTTTTCACCAAAATAAAAACTCAGCACATAGATGGCAGAACTCTTCTGGAGTTCAAGGCCCAAATTAAATGGCTACAGGATAACTGCAGAGGAGTGAAAAAGTAAGGTAGGTCTGGGTTCTCAAACTCTTGGAAGTTTTTAAGAGAGAGAACTGAGCATTTCCATGTGGGTTTCTTGGTGCCCACCCCCCCGTGAAAAATGCATACATTCCACACATTTAGAAAAACGGAAGCAGACCAAAAAAAACCATTATTCAAGTAGTCCTAGGGTTCTTCAGAGCAGACCACATTAGGAGAGATCAAGGGGGCGGGGGGTACATTTACAGAGAAGCTCTGCAGTCAGAGATGCTACCTTAGTCCTGCTGTGGAAAGAGAATACAGATGCAAGTTTGATTTAAACATTTAGCCTTATATGAAAATATTTAAAGTCAGAACTTGCTATCGAAAGCCTTCAGAAACCGCATCATTGCTCCGTGTCCTTGAAACGGCCACAGCTGTCTTCCCCACCGAGGTTCATCCCAACAAAGCACTCAACGCTCAGACGACACATTTTGTCTCTGTGTGCTCTTAATAGGCTTCCGTTTACCTGCTGGAGCACAACCTGTCAGTTTGGCCACCTCAAATGCCTGCAAGCCTCAATGATATTCCTTCTACCCCTTTCGTTCAAGGCTAGGCAGAGCAAAGTCAGCCAGAAGGGTTCAAGCATCAACACACCACTGGCAGATACTCTTAGGAGGGAGCAGTTTCCTGCCGAAGAGTTGGCAACAGCTACTACAAGCTCCCTCTCTCAAGTGATTTGCGTCCTAGTTTGCTTAGTTTACTTACTGAATAAGAGGTCACAGCATCGCTGTAATGTGCACAAAGTTTGAGAAACTTCAGATGCCGTTTGGTATCAGTGCTCACTGCAGGGTGCATGAAGATAAGAAGATGAGACTCTAAGTAAAACTAACAAGCAGAAAGGGACAGAGGTGCATCCACCCCTTGCAGAAATAGGGAGAAAAGTACAACATTTCTCAAGGGTGTTCTGGGAGTTTCCTGTACAGAGCAGCCTACCACATGCTAGAGCTTTACAAACATCCTTCCTTTTAATTGAGATGCATTGACATAGTATTTGGCACTAAGATTAAGTTCACTATATCTTTGTACTGAGCCAATTAAAACAGCGCGAATTTGGAACAATTCTCGGGACCACACAAACTACCTCCTTGCTTTACACGATGTAGATGTTTGGAGAGAAAGTAAGCACTTTTTGGTCCCACAGGCACCTACTCGAGTCTGAGAGTCTCCGTCACTCTCTGTCATTGCAGTGAGCTGCCCTCGATCGTCCTCCCAAGGGCCAGTTCTTTGGAGCTCTCCAACCCCTTTTTCCCTATTTTCCAGTTCTAGCTAGGAAAGACGGTCTTCCTCAAAAGGAGGGCACCAAGCAGGATCTCCTCAAAGACCATTTTGGATGGGGGAAAAGAAAAGGAACTTTACCCTACTCTGCCCATGTCGTGGTTTAGCCCCGGCCAGCAGCTCAGCACCACGCAGCCGCTCACTCACTGCCCCTGCCCCGGTGGGATGGGGGAGAGAATCGGAGGGGTGAGAGTGAGAAAAACTCCCGGGTTGCGATAAGAACAGTTTGATAATTGATATAAAGTAAAATAGTAATGATAATAGTAACAGTATAATAATAATAATAATGATATCCAAAGCAAGTGATGCACAATGCAATTGCTCACCACCCGCCGACCGATACCCAGACAGTTCCCGAGCAGCGATCGCTGCTCCCCAGCCAACCCCCCCCAGTTTCTATACTGAGCATGACGCCATATGGTATGGAATAGCCCTTGGGGCAGTTTGGATCAACTCTTCTGGCTGTGCCCCCTCCCAGTTTCTTGTGCCCCTGGCAGAGCAGGGGAAGCTGAAAAGTCCTTGACTAGCATAAGCAGTACTCAGCAACAACTAAAAACATCAGCGTGTTATCAGCATTCTTCTCCTACTAAATCCAAAACACAGCACTATGCCTGCTGCTAGGAAGAAAATTAACTCTATCCCAGCCGAAACCAGGACAGCCTACAAGGATCCTTGTACTGAAATTTTAGTAAGAGTATAGCCTGTATTTTCAGTTACCTAAAATGACTATTTTCGCGGATCACCTCAGTTCTCCCTCTTCTTTCACCTCATGAACGGTAAGCAGACATGCCATGAAAGAACACATTTGGCTCTAGGCCTTATTATGATTAGAAAGGTAGTCTGCATTTCTAGTGCTCCACTCATTACATGCTGTTCTGAAATTCAAACACATTAAAAAGCTCTTCCTCCTACTCCGCAACATCCGAGTAAGAGCTCACTGTGCTGAAGAGCAATGGTAGCTTTGCCACTGATTTCAGATCAGGTCAGAATTTCAATTTTACTATTTTAAGCCACTCTGAAAATTTTTACACTGACACCCATCCAGGTGTTAGCCTGTTAGCCCAGGTTTAATGCAAAAAGTACAGAAATAATGTCCCAGCCTTTGCCTCATCAGGTCCCTGGAACAGTAATTTTTCCACAACAGAGAAAAGCCCACTGAATTGCAATTGCAATTTTAAATGTACTTCTAAGACAAGAAACATACTGTATACATTATAGCATCCCATGGTGAGAAAGGGTCTTTGAAAGAAATAGAATTTGCTTTCTTGCATCTCAAATGCAAATTTCTCTGGAGATAGCTCAAAAAATCTGGTAAGAAACAAAAACTCTTCAGCAATAAAATATTTTTAGTACATAAACAAACCAAAATATTCTCATTTGCATATGGTACATCTTCATCTCCTCTGACATTTTTTTATTTTTATCCTATATGACAATGCCACTCACAAACTAAATAACCAAAAAAAGCAGGCAACATTTCTGACGCCAGATGCCGAAGATCAATAGCTATTTCCCAAAGTTTATAGCATAATTAAAATTTGTAACAGGAATAATTTTCTTTTCAACCCCTCAGGCTACGCCTAGAATTACTGACTAAGTCAAAGTTATGTAGTGTAGTATTTTTTTATTATGTTTATGGAAAATATAAAGGATTTTACGGTTTTTACATGTAGTCTGATAAGTATAGAAACAGTAAATAGGAAAAATTCTCTGTATCAGCAAAGCAGTAATAAACATTTTGTTCTTTAGGTATGTAGAGGACACGAGGCTATATAATTATCTGTTAGTTACCCATCAGCTGCACTGCAGCTCACAGGTGGATGGCCAGAACACCCATGAACCGAGAGCACGCTGAATTTACAGTCCCTTCTGGCTAGACTGCCACGAAGCCTTTGTTACAGGGAGGCAGCATCCCAGGGACAGCGTGCAAGGCCAGAGTCGGCATCACTGCCAGAAGCTGGAGTAATATGGTATCTGTAATTTAATTTACTGCAATATTAGAACAGCTTTGTATTTATAACCTGAATAGTCCACCTATACTTTCCTCCCCCCAAGGCATACTGAGAAGAGACTTGAAGAGAGAAAGGAGAGCAAACGAGAAGAGAGCGCAGTTGATCGAGGACATCTACACATCACCTCTATGAGGAGAGAGAAAAAAACATTTCTGTTATACAACCACCATTGCCATGATTTGGATTTACTGTAACTCTCAGACTTTCGGGTCTAAAATATACTCAGTTTAGAAGTGAAAAGATGTATATTTGACTCCTGTCAGCCCTAAAAACGCATCCTTGGGCAGTAGAAGTCTAACTGGATTATTTCTTGCTCATATGTCTTAATGCTAATAACAACACAGGCTAAATAAAACCCACTGGTGCCAGTGCAACCTCATAACTTTCATCACTTTTCACAAATAAAATATAACTAGAAAGTTGGTAAACATTTCTGCTGATGAAACACAAGAACAAATACAGTCTGACTCAGCCCCTCTTTGCAGTGCTAGCAGGAATAAAATGGGGTAAACTTAATTGTGTTATGAAGTCACATAAAATTTGAGCTTACGTAGACAGCAGAAATGCCACTTTTATACAAGCACTTTTTGAAGAAAAAGATTAATATATATAGAAATTGACAAAGCCAGCTATTATGAAACTATGCCTACCACTACAGATTCACAGTAACATTCAGGCTAAAAACCACAGCTCCGCTTTCTATGACTGTTTCTACTGGGATGGATTTAGTTAACATTAGGTTATGCTTTTTATTCTCCTGAATGTTAAGAAAGGCTTCAGTATATGACCAAAATATAACCAGAAACATGAAACAGGAAAGAGGCAGAAGCAGAGGCAGCACCACTCTGCAAGACTGGACCATAGCACCAACGCCGGTTCAAAGGCACCCCATGGCTCTGCACCAGCTGAAATACCGTCTCGAGACAAACACGACAGTGGAGACGCGGGACTCTAAAAAAAACAGAAATTAAAAATTTGAGCAAAAAGCTCCAGCACTACTACACAGAACATGCAATTGGTCTGCACCTCTGAAATGCACATGCTTTCTTGAGAGGGAAGAACATAACAAACCTCCTTGAAGCTGATCATTGGTTTCCATTGCTTTCTAGCTACTTTCCTGATGTAGATCAAGTAAATCTTTCTTGCTTCTCTGACTGCGGACTAAATGCAAAAGGAACAGTTCTGCAGTTATTGTTCCCAGTCCTATATATTCCACAACCATGAGATTCCTAAAAATTGTCACAACTACGATATGGACATTAAATACAGCTTAACTGCATCCTCACAGAGTTCTTTTTTTTTTCTCTCAAATAATGAGAGCTAGAAAATACCAGGTAACAGGTAATGAAATCACAGTATTTCTGACAAACATGCGGCCTCCTTTAGCCAATCAAGTAGCATTTTGTTCTGTAAGCGTGGACATGTCCACACTTCCTCAGGGTTGCAGAGCTTTCTGTGTATTTAAAAATTAATCTTTGGATATGAAGATCTGAAGTCACTGAAAAGTAATTAAACTTGTTTGCTCCCTCTCCTCCGTACCCAAGACATATCTTCAGCTACATTTACTGCCACATAAATCAACTGATCTCTGATAAAATCTTTTGGAAAAATATGCTTCCAGAAGAACATCTGAAATACCTGGAATTTGCCTGAATATTCTCAAGTTCATCTGACAGAGACAGCACAACTACAGAAGCCTCATTTCCTTAGTAATTAAGACTAAAATAGTCAAACCCTACCAACTCTTGTACACTAAACTGTGGTAAATTTTAACTACTTGTCATGACAATGGAAGCTCGGAATAATGATTGAAACCTGGATGACAAAAGCAACATCACTAAGGGAGTGCAAAAGTCTTTATGTGGTGCACTTCACCTCTTTTCGAGGCATGTGCACATGACGTGACAAAACACTTTCCGTGTCTATCATGTTTTGTTTGAATGCCTTCACAGCGTGCTGTTCATTTAACAATTCATAAATAGTTTCAGAAGGGTAAATTCAAGCAGTATGCCTTCTCCCCCAACAGCCTGCTTGGCCTTACGATTAGAAACATGTGGGTGAGATGGAAAAGTACTCCAATGCTCAGTAAAATTGTCTTCTACTAGTACAGAGTTGCTTTAGACACCACAGGATATATGATACATAACAACATATATATTATGACAATCTGGAAATGCATAGAGTCACCCTGAATGACTAAGAGTAACAGAAGAACCAAGAAAACCAAGTCTCCAGATTTGGAACAAATCTACAATGACCTGTTTCAGTTTTTCCAAAATTCACTACATATTACATGGGAAAGTACAGGTTTTGTGCCAGTACTCTTTTTATTTGGCCTTGATGTCCTAAGTAACTGATATTTCTCCTACTGGCTTGAATCCAACTCAAATAACAGTGACAAGGATAGAGAAAAAACAACCCAAGAGGAAAAAATACCTACACATGGTCACTGAAGAGTAGAAATTCTTCCAGTAAAGTCTACCTTATCCTACTTTTCATCATTACTTAAAGCATACTATACTACAGTGTAACGTTACTGTCAGGCAATGTCCATAAATCTAATGGAATATTAAGAATACCATAAGTATGAAGGAACTAATTAAGAGACCAAGCTGGGGGGGGTGTGGGGGCAGGATGACATGACCACCAAAAAAAAAAAACCCACAAAAGACACCACACCTATACACAAAAACCCAAACCACCAACATCACACTTAGAAAAAAAAAAATCTAAATACCTTGATCACGATGATATGGCAACCAAGAAAACAACCTTGCTTTTCTTTATAAAGCACATCTCAACAACTCATTGCAAGGCAGACGCTGTTTAGGATACTGTCCCAGGATTATACCACCTCATTTGTGGTGGTGATCAGTGGAGATGCTGTTTTTCAAGCAAAGGAAAAAGACAAATAAAATAAACCCCCTCATTACCACCACCTTTTCCACCAGGACTATGGAATGCAATCCCTGTATAGAGATGGAAAAAATTCCAGCCACTTCCAGAAAACTTCCAGTACTTGAAGAAGGAGGAAAAAAAAAAGACCTTGTCAGGACCTGCTATGAATGCAAAGCACTCTTTAGATTATAAACTAGTGCCATATCTGCATAAAAAAGTTTATATAAACCTTGGTTTCTTTTGCCTGAACTGCTAAAACCACGTCGATACTCCCTCTGCGTCAATCTCCGTTCTTTATTTCTCTCCAGTAAGTGACATACTTTCAGAGAAAAGAGGTAGGGGAGCAGCCAAAATAAATATAACTCTTACCAAACACACTGAAGAATGGCGTACCAGGGAAAAACCAACAACTTCCCATGGATCACTTCCCTGAGTGGCAAACACTGAACCTGACAGACCCTACTGCCAACAAGAGCTTATTTCTACATTTGGTAGAATTTCAAAGTTTGAAGTAGCTTTATGATCAAGATTATGAGGAAAAGTTTTTGGACACTTTGCAAACATCATCCTTTTACTATACATCTACTACATTTTCAATTTCAGTTCTATTTATTGCAGCAAGATATTGCTATCTTGTTTCATTTTCAGGCATATATATTAGGATGCAATCATCTGCAATATACCTCTAAGAACTAGAAAGGATTATAAGAGCAAAACAACAATAATACGAAGCAGACTGGGAGCTGGAAGTTTTGGGTCTGATATCCAGTTCTGCAGTGGATTCTCACCATTGGAAAGAGATTCTCTGTTCTCATGCTTCAATTTATGCAGTTTTCTCAGTTTTAATATGCTTATGTTAGCAAGGTCATTTCTGTAGAACTGAAATCCCAAACCCTGATTGATGAGCACATATAAACCGAATAATCAAAGCTAAAAAAAATAGCATACCTGTGATAAAAGAGTTAAAAGCACCTAAAAAATGATGGAATGACTTAAACTGAAGTCAAAAGAGTGCTCTGTGCTGATCCAGCTGCTGATGGCTCTGCGGGACTATTTGAATCTCATATTTTTCACAGCACCAGGATAGTGATCAGAACGTACTTCTCCAGCTCTCTAGAGTCACCACTTTGAAATGAAAGTCAAAAATCTACAGGAGGCGGCAATAAAATGAATTATTTTAAATTACCCATTGTTACTGTACCCAGTTGGTGAATAGAGCCAATCTGTGTAAGAAATGCTGTCACAGGAAACCCTCACTATTATCATTCAAAAAGAGCCAAGAAGGGACCCAATGATGTTCTGCTAATAATTGTCCAGAGAGCAAACAGGCACTCAATTCTGAGGACTGAGATCATCGAACACAGAGGGGGGAGGAAGCATTTTTACAATGGGTCTTCAGAGTTACCACCTTTTGTTAGAGAACCCCAGTTAATAACTGCAGCTGATTACAGCATTCATTAGCATTATTCAGAGTCCTGCTCAAAAACACAAACCTGAATTGAGACCATTCTTCATATAGCCCAGCAAGTGGGGTAGACCTGGTGGCCAAGAAGCTCTCTCATTAAGAAAGAGAAGCTTGAGACTGAAAAGACACCATTCTGAAATTCACTTTCTGGAACATTCCCTTTTTAATTCCCACTGCCCCAGGCAAGCATGCCATGCTCTTTATGTAGGCTCCTGATATTTTCCTATCACCTTCCTCAGCAAAAAGTAGTAGTTGCTTCTTTTGGACCTGGTCTGTAAATGTTTCATGAGACTACATACATACTGATCTAAAAATCAACATCAGAACACAAAAACAAACCCTAAGGAACACACACTTCGGAGCTGATCCAAAGCCCAGATTAATTACAGAAGGAATCTGAATTTGCTGGAAATTATTTAAAATAATATCACTCTTATTTAATCATATGTTTATATTAAGGATAAATATATAATGAACCCATTAATAAAATGCTTTAGATATGCTAATAAACAGCACATCCGGGATCCCTGAAAAACAGAAATTTTTCAGGACGGTATATTAATAACACTCATATGACTCCTCTCATTCTTGCTCACTTACCATGCCTCCCGAGAACTGAAAGGATAAGCTGCTTTAACTTGAACTTGTCAATTTAATTCTGTCCTCTGTGGGCCAGAGAGTCAAGCATGTATTTACACACACTTAGCAAGCAAGCAAACTCCTATGATCATCTAGCAACACAATACAGTGTAAAATCAATTACAACTCATGTACAATATCATAAAATTAAAATTTACAGTAATTGTATCTTGTGGGGCTAATATTGTCATACTCTCCAGTAAACAGTACTTAATTCACAGGAAGATTTAAAACAACAACTCATGTGAAGGAATGGATCTTGATTCTAAAAGCAAAAAACCCACAACAACAACAAACAAGCAAGCAAGCAAAAAACCCCAAAACCCCCAAACAAAAATACAAGCTATTCTCAGTTAGTTGCAGTGCATTTTTGAAGGGCTCTCGGTGTGCTTGCTTGAACAAGGAGTCAATTTATGGCTGGCAGTCAAAGCCCTATTGTTCTGGGCTCTGCTCTTTTCAGCTGTCACACCCAAGCTGCAAGCCTCTGCAGAAATGGAGGTCCGAAGAATAACAATGGAACTGAACCAAGAGCCACTTTATTCTCTGAGCTTACTACTTGGTGCAAACCAAAAATGCTGTGACAGCAGAGTGACCTTATATTTACTGATTGACCAGATGGCGAGAATTACTGACTTATGCAAGCCCCGAGCCTTCTTCACCATCTGACGGCTGTTTGGTGAAATCAAATAAAGGTCTCTGCGTAGTCTTTAGCGCACAAACCTAATCATCACAAGACCATTATGTTGTGCCCTTAGAAGAAAAGGCTGCAGGGAAAGGCACGGAGCGAACAGGACTGAAACCCTTGGATCCTCAAAAAGGGTTTTTTCACAGCAGAACCGAGACACATGGGTACGGCACAGCAAGTAGGTTTGTGCACCTGCTGCCCAGGCCCCATCTCTTTTGCTAATGAATAAGTGAAGCCAGCCTCCGGGGCTGTCAATCTGGCACCTTCAGTAATTCATACAAGCGCAAAGTTCTCTAAAAATAAATAACACGAAAAGAAATGCAAGTTGTCTCACCAGCAGTGGTTTTGACAGGTATCTTGAGTAATGTTAATTTTTCCACCTTTTTTTTTCTTTAAAAAATACCAGTTGAATCACCAATTATTTTGGACAGTTTCTTAAAAACAAGCACACATGGAAATAACCCAGTACATCAGACTGATTGCAACTGAAAAAAAACTTATACTGGGGGTGCAAGTATGTGTTTGCATGCGTGCACACACAGAACTTTTTTTATTTAAAAACCAGCATTACTGTGCAGCCCTAATTCTTGTCCCATCTCCACTAATGCAAATCAAGAGGAATTCTGTTTGACTAAGCTCACTTACACTAATGGAGAAAAGGCACAAATTAAGTCAGAATCACAATCATGGTTCCCAAAAGACCTGTATAAAATACAACAGGCCTGAAAACATTTTACGTCAGTTTTACCAGTATGATTTTATTAGCAGCAGTGAAATAGCTCCTCATTTACAGCATGAAAACTAAGATCAGAATTAGGCTGGATATATTTCTGAACAGCATACCCTTGTAACCTCAAATCAGATCCTGAATGAAGAAAGAGAAGCAAGAAATAACACCAATTCTCTCATTACCATGCGGTTCAGAAACGGCTTTCAGACCTGTACACTACTGAACATTACTGTTGCTTTTTTCAAAATTAAAATCTGGATCAAAATTGAATTTGCTACTGAATGTTTTCTATGTTATACATACATACTTATTAACACACTCAAAAAAAAAAAAAGGAAAAAAAGCAGGAATAGAAGTTCTCCATGAACAAAATCTGCCCTGGCATTAACAAAGTTATTCCCAATTAACATAGGTCTGAGAAACATGTTTCAATCCCAGCATAACATGCTTCCGTGTATATAAAGAACAACTTCAAGGGAAAAATAGTAACACAGCTTTTTGTTGACTAGAAAGTTACCATTTCAGCTCTTGGAAAACCATTTGCAAATTTTACAATAGCTTGAGGATTCTTGCAAAACCCAAAATAGATACAAAGCTTTATCCCTTGCTGGTATGCAAAGCGTGAGAAAGAGGCCAGGAAGAAACTGGTAAAGTCAAGCCAAAGAAAAGCACGGGTTGAATGTCAGGGGAAAAAAACACTGAATGCTAAGAAGATAAAATAATGGAATAATTCCTCAGGAAGACAGTATTTCCTGGGACGTTAAAACTCTGTTGGAAGAAAAAAGGGCTAGTGGGAAAACATTCTTTCTCAAAGCAAAAGCTCGAAATTAACGTTGCAGAAGAAGGACTAAGCAATATTTATGAACTGTTGCGTTCGGGCTTCTACTGAAAATTTAAAAACACCTAGGACAGAATACTCTGTTCTTACAGTTAGTCACACAAGTGCTTACAAGGGCTATTTTGCATGCATGTGTTGGTGTTACCTTAGCACGGCCCACAGAAGAAAAAAAAAAAAAAGACAACCAGCCGAAATAAGCTAAGAATGCAAAGTGGAAAGAATATCCTTCATCTTTATGCATCTGCCATGCCCTGCTCACATGCAACAGGTACTCAATTTGTGCAACACAGTTGTGCAAAGCATTTCCTATCCAAAAATATTTGCAGCAGACTGAATTACGTTACAGAACGGTAGCCTTGACTTCCACAGATCACCTTAAGTTTAGAGCAACCTTTGTTGACAAGACAGTGCCAAATGCTTACATGATCTTATCAGACCTTCCCTTACCCTCCTAAATTCATGCAGTGGTTTTTTTCAGAACAATATATATTGCAGAGATGAGGGATGTGGATTTCCTCCTTTCCCCAGAACACACGCACACGCAAAAACACGTCCCCTCGCGTGGCCGTGCGGCACCCGCTGCAACAGCCGGCAGCAAAACAAGCTCTCGCATGCAGAGCCTAACAATGCCCCGAGCCGCCAAACAGCGCAGCGTTTTGCAGGCGACACGTGCTTACCTTGCTGGGACGGACTGGTTACGCTAGACTCATTCTCTCCCATTTCTAGAAAACGATAAACTCCCCCGTAAGGAGCCAAGCCGTTTTATCAAGTTGACTCGGTGCAAGTCTTGACCTCCTGACTTTCAACTGTAGCGCGGTAACCCTATACCTGACTTTCTGCTGTGAATAATTAGTATCCTGCTTCCTCAGCTACCTGGGCTTGCCTGACCTGTTCCTCTATAAACTGACATCATATCCTTTGATCTCCTTTGATTAACATGTGCTTCAGGCAAGGCTGCTTTGTCTCCTCTTGGAGCTCCTGCTCATTTGTTCCCCACCCTTTCCTTTCACTTTCACACAGACAGCGATCTGAAGAATATTTCCCTTTCTAGGCAGGTGTTTTAGTCAAAATGCCAATGGAAAGTTTGCAACCGATTTTAAAGAGCCTCTGAATTTGCATTTCGTAGGAAAACTAAATGATAACTATCAAGCCAATCTCTGCGGGATGGGAACTTTGCAGCCACAGCTCTCCACCACAGAGAACGATGATCGCCGCAGATGCGGCGCCCCTTGGCAAAATCTTTGCGAAGAACCCAAAACCTAAAACCCCAAAACCACCCTTCCCCCCTGTCTTTTCACAAAGATTACCTCCAAGGAAAATGCTTTACTTGAACACTGTAATTTTGAGATTGTTTTGACTGTGTAACAGAAAGGGCTTATAAGCAAAACAAAAGGTTATTTTGCTTCTCCTCCCCTCCTTCTGCACAAGGACGTAAACTTTTAAGATAATCTTATCCAGCCAGACTTCAAATTGAGTTCCAAAAAAATATTTGCTCTTTTCTACTGTGGAAATCAAATAACAGGTGTCTGACACATTTGTGATCAACTTGTTGAACAAGTACACCTGTCTCCCTGCCTACACAGATAGTTTTATTTTAACATTTACATTTGAAACTGCCAATGACAAAAATCAAAGAGAAGCCACAGCACTATTTTAAAGTAACAAACAATGACAAATTGGAAGAGCTAAGAAGCTCTCACAATGTTAATCTCCATCTGGATTACACCCAATATTGTCTAATCAGTAGCATTAGAAATATTTTTAATCCAGTAGAAAATAAGTCCATTTTTAAAACTAAACTGTATCGTCTTCTCTTTTTTTAAAGTACTGAAATAGTTATTTATTAGAACAGAAACACAGAAGGGGGAAAAATTGAAGATAGTTTTTCAAGATAATTCAGGCCAGGCAGTACTTTTAGTACTTTTAAAGTAGAATTTCTGAACCAAACTATGCTAATTCAAAGAAAAGTCTTATTGAGGAATAAGAATATCCCCACAGACAGTAACGCTCCTCAAGCTAACCATCACACAGGCAGAAGTTAAAAATAAATTATGACCTTTAGTGATTCACTGTCAACTTTTTCTGCTTACGCTAAGCACCTTCCTCATCCACACACGCAACTAGCTTTAAGCCATGCTTAAACATCTGAGTTTTGCTAGAGAAGGTAAATCAGACATCCCAAACTGGAATCACCTGAACAATGAATTCCAAAAGAACTTCTCACTTGGAGAAGTGAGAATTCTTGCCTGATTATCAAATTAGTCAGGTTTTAAATCAACCATTCCCATCAGAAATGGCTCTTTACCAAGAAAGCAAAGAGAAAAGCAAAATGAACTTATGTTTGAAAAATGAGCCTTTCATTATTTTATTTCTGTTAGTTCAGCTGAGCTTTTGCTATTTTTTTCCCCTATAATCCTCAATCTCAGCTCATGGCCTAAAATTTGCAGTCAGTGGTTCCATTTCACCAGGTTCATCCCTCCTAGAATCCCAATTTACTGTCAGTGAGGTGAAGGTGCCCTCGGCCAGTTCAGAGCCAGTGCAGGAGGTGAGACTCCAACAGACACCTGGGGAACGGCCCCAGCTGCACAGCAGACACCCAGTGACTTCCAGTTCCAATGCTGAACATCATCTTGAATTCATTTACTGTTTCCACCGGAAAGTATGAGTAAAACATTCAACTGAAAGATCCATTTAGTGGATGGAGGTCTTTTCCCGCTCAGTTCTAATGCAGCTTCCTCTACTTAAGGACAGAGACTACATTAAGTTATGACTGTGTGCAGAGAAATGCATAAATAAGAACTTTGCTGGCTTTGTGATTACTTCAACAGTGACAAACCAAAGTGGCCTTTCCTGAAAGTATCCAGTAGTACACTTAATGAAATGAGCATGCAAGAGTGGATATTGAGACTTTATTACAGGGTCTGACTATATGTATTCCTCCTTTTCAAACAGGTCCCTAATATGAATGGAAATCTGCATGATCAAGGCCAAAGCTGATGAAATGCACCTAAGACAGGAGAAGGAAAAATCTGTGGGCGTGGGCACTGATCTTTATCTCAGCTCTCAAACACAACCACTACAGCAAGTGCACCATTTACTATTAGCTTGATTTGGAAACCGACACCTAGGTTGCACGTATCCCTTCCTGGGGACAGTGGAGGAGCCCATACAGAAACTCTTCCTAGACCACCAAACTTGGGGAAGTCAAAGATTTAGTGCTGAGTTTCTATATTCAAACAAGCTTGAGTTGTTCTATATTTAAAAGACATAATTAAGAAAAACAAGTTTATTTATCGATGAAGTTCTGCAGTACAAAGCAAAATATATTTGGTAACTAACTGATGAGACAGAAACATCTAAAGCATTTCTGCCCTCTCCAAACACAAACTGTCCATCTCTTGAAAAAGAAATCTTTAAATATCCTACGCTATTATAACTTCTAAACACGGGAGAAATCATGATTAGTTTTTACATTCAATACTGTATTCTGTGAGGTCTTCCCCCATATAAGGAGAGCTACCAATTAAAAAAAAAAAAAAAACGCAGAAGTCTAAGGCAACAAAAGTAACTATTCTTCTTAGCTACTGAGTACCGACACTTTCCTTAAAGACTAAGATTCTGATTCTAGGCTTTTAGCACCTACAGAACTATTTTGCAGTTTAAGTTCTAGCATTTTATCACATCACCTTCTATAACTCTTAAATATTTTTAAGAATTCAAGAGATGAGAGCGATAGTACTGAAAATACTTCTTCCTTTGAAATGAAGCCTGCAAGTGGGAATAGCGCAAAAAGGACTGAAACTCAAGATTTTTCACACTCCCTCTTCCAACAATGACTGATGGTGAGAAACGGCTAGCTTGGTTTTATGTTCTCCTAAAACTGTTTGCTGTGCCCACTTGCATGGAATGATTTCAGTGAAGTGCTTTCCAAAAGAGGAACTCTTAAGTCATTCACTCTCTCTAGAAAGACCCAAATGTGAAAATGCAGTGGTTTTGTTCTGCAAAAGAGAAAGTTATTCTGTATATTTACAGTACAGCAACTACAATGTTTCTTGATTTTTAAGGACTGCATTTAACAGACAATGAATGGAAATATAGTTTGATGATGACAGTGATAAGGGGTGCAATAGAAAAAAGCTAGATCTTACGCCATGCACAGAGCCATGCCAAACAGATCGCTGCATCGTACTGCAGATGTCATGGATGACTACAAGCCTAAGTTCAATGTCATTAGAAACAGCGTGCTCTCCACCAGCAGTGATAAGACTTGCCAGAGGATATGAGTATTAAGCTAAGTTTTCTAGGGGAGCACTGCAAACCTAGAGAGAGGCTCTCGCAACTGAAAGCCTTCAGAAAAGCAAAGGTTCCCTGTAAGTGCTGGCCAAATTACATTCAAGACTCTCTCATTTCAACTCAGGAATCTAGATATTTTATCGAATTAATGCAAAAAAAGTACTATCAACAGCTAACAGCTGCTGTCATTCTTTACCGGCAACGTGTTTCAAACACTTAGGCGTATTATGCTACATACACTACAAATGTAATAGAGACACGTCAGGGGATTTTTCCTCTAAAGAATAAAGTTTCAATATTTCAAGAATGTGAATAATGAGGTACACTTATTACATGTGAAATTGCACAGATGATACAAATCATATCTAGAACTGAAATGTAAGCACTGGGAATACGCAGAGTTCTTTTACACAAATCGCTAAGATGACTCTGTGATCCAGTCTCTGTGAAAGCTGGATAGTTGATAACCAAGTGTATTAAAGTTTATCACAGGAGAGAAGCTGTCCACAAAGTTTCTTGTAGTGACTACCTGTCTGGCACCACAGACTGACATTTTCCACAGAAAAAAATAACAAATACTTCACCTTCAGCAATGGCAGGAGCGCTAGGAGAAAAGGGACAGTGCCGATCCGTTCTCCCTCATAAAAACAGAGGGGCAGATACTGATGTTCAGGTTTTTATACTGTTGGTGTTTGGGGTTTTTTTGGTGGTTGTGGGTATTTATTTGCTTGGTATTTTTAAAGAGAAACATGGTTATTTTATTTTTACGTGGAAAATGGTACAGTAAAAGGAATGGCATTATTTGGTTAGCCTCCAAATTACAAGCACTTGTTTAGCCTACATGTTCAATTAAAATGGGGGGGGGGGGGGGGGGGGGATTTCTTCCACAATTGAAATGGACTAATACAAAAGCAAGGTCTCAAAAACCACAGTGAAATAGGTTTCCAGGGTTTATGCAAATGATGCACTAATGAAAGAGCAGCTGAGTGCCAGCAGGCAGAGACAGTGCACAGACAGAGCTAAGCCCAACTCACTGAAATGTGGAGTTCACCTGAACTTCAAATTAAATTTCTTTCCTTTCTCCAACAAAGAAGTCTGACTAGTGAGCAAAACCCAAGAAAGACTTACTCCATCATGGATGAGACTTTCATCCCACATTCCTCGAGCTTGTCTGAGTTTTGTTTCCAAGTCTAGCTGTTGCAAACAGTTTTTCACCAGTTACAAGGAGGCTGTGGCATCAAACTTCATACAGACGCAAGCATCAGCACATTGGAGCTTAAAGGGAAAGAAAGCATATTTGTTCTCCTTTTTTCTAAGCACTAATCACAGCTCATTATAACTTTTTTGTCAGAAAACTACTTGCGATCAGAGAGATACCACTCCATTTAAACAACTGGGGTTTTATGGTGAAAAGATATAGTTCTAATGAGTCTTCCATTAAGAAAGTTTCTTACATTCTTTTCCATTGTTTATTGTTTTGGGGGGTTTTCTGGTTGGTTTGTTTTTGAAAAGAGACCACAAACAGCTCCAAAACACCTCTCTAACCAGCAAAACACTGATCTGGGCAAAAAAAGAACTAAAATTTAGGTCTTCCAGACCTCGCAGGAAGGGGTTTACTTTCTTGGCCACTTTGTTGGAAGACTGTTGCACAAAGGAGCAGTCTCATTTTTCAAAAGTACATCCAGCAAAATGACTAACATGCAGCTCAAGCTCTCCCTGATCCCTTGTTGAGTGAGAAAATCACACGCCAAGGAAATTTATTAATATGCAGAAGGAAACAGGGTTCAAAACATCCACGGAGTTTTCATTAATTTTGGGTTTTTTGTTAATGCATACATTAATTTTTGCAATACCTGGATTATGGATAATTGTTCTCTCTCTCTGAGGCTTATCAGTCCTGACATGATTGACAACTGTAAAACAGTAGAAGGGATCGAAGACTACAGTTCAGTTTCTGACCCCATTTGATAGCTTTATGACCATAAGAAAACAACTCAACGTCTCTCTTTCTCTACTCTCAAAGTCCTGATTTGGCAAGCCAAAACAAGAACACTCTGACAGCTTTCCCCAGTAGAGGTATTTTTCCCTCCACAGAAAACAGGTGCTTCGTCAAAATGTCGTTTTTCAAGTTTCTTTAAAGATCTTTTTCTAATCAGTTCCTGCTCCTCAGTTTTCATTCACACAGCTTTAGCAACCAAACCTCAAAAAAAAAAAAAAAATGTTAGCAATCAAAATCAGCAATGGCCTCCTGATTTACTTCTAGTGTTTTTAGACTTCCTACTTAATGAAAATATAGATCAGTCTGTAGAAAATAAATAACAACTCAAGCTGACTTCAGCAGCTGAAAGACGACTGCACAGAAGCAAAAGCTACAAACACTAGTACAAAATCAGTTCATGGAAGACAGAATTAGCTTCTCCTTTTTCCTTCTGATTTTGTCTCTTCAGTATCTGTATTGGGTTTGCGTGGCAAGGTTTTGGTAGCAGGGGGGGCTACAGGGGTGGCTTCTGTGAGAAGCTGCCAGAAGCCTCCCCTGTGTCCGACAGAGCCGATGCCAGCCGGCTCCAAGACAGACCCGCCGCTGGCCAAGGCCGAGCCCATCAGTGACGGTGGGAGCGCCTCTGGGATAACACAGTTAAGAAGGGGAAAAAAACCCAAAAAAACCACCAGGACACAAGCTGCAGCTGGAGTGAGAATATATGAGAGGAACATCTAAGCAGACATCAAGGTCAGTGCAGGAGGAGGGCAGGAGGGGCTCCAGGTGCCGGAGCAGAGATTCCCCTGCAGCCCTGGTGCAGCCCGTGGCGAGGCAGCTGTGCCCTGCACCCATGGGGGCCCCCGGGGAGCAGAGATCCCCCTGCACCCGGGGAGGAGCCCACGCCGGAGCAGGGGATGTGCCCCAAGGAGGCTGTGATCCTGTGGGAAGCCTGCACCAGAGCAGGCTCCTGGCAGGAGCTGTGGCCCCGTGGGAGAGGAGCCCAGGCTGGAGCAGGTTTGCG
This sequence comes from Pelecanus crispus, assembly GCF_030463565.1. Classification (NCBI taxonomy): domain Eukaryota; kingdom Metazoa; phylum Chordata; class Aves; order Pelecaniformes; family Pelecanidae; genus Pelecanus; species Pelecanus crispus. Next base: position 7,906,916 of record NC_134651.1, on the reverse strand, counting down.
GGCAGGGCTGGGGACCCCGCGGGGGACCCACGCTGGAGCAGGCTGCTCCTGAGGGGCTGCACCCCGGGGAAGGGACCCACGCTGGGGCAGTTGGTGAAGAACTGCAGCCATGGGAAGGACCCACGCTGGAGAGGTTCATGGAGGATGGTCTGCCGTGGAGGGACCCCACGCTGGAGCAGGGGAGGAGTGTGAGGAGTCCTCCCTGAGGAGGGAGGAGCGGCAGAGACAACGCGTGAGGAACTGACCCCAACCCCCATTGCCTGTCCCCCTGTGCTGCTCGGGGGGAGGAGGTGGAGAAAATTGGGAATGAAGTTGAGCCTGGAAAGAAGGCAGGGGTGGGGGGAAGTGTTTTAGGATTTAGTTTTTATTTCTCGTTACCCTACTCTGATTTGATTGGTAATAAATTAAACCGATTTTCCCCAGGCCGAGTCTGTTTTGCCCGTGACAGTAACTGCAGAGTGATCTCTCCCTGTCCTTATCTCCACCCACGAGCTTTGCATTATATTTTCTCTCCCCTGTCCAGTTGAGGAGGTGGAGTGATAGAGCGGCTTTGGTGGGTACCTGGCACCCAGCCAGGGTCAACCCACCACAATATTAAACAAAATCAAATTATGCAAACAAGTATGAAGATCTGATGCATGGAAGGTGACACTTTATGATCTGGGCCTGCATATAATAGCAATGCAGCATATATAAGATCTAGTACAAAGGGGAACAATTTCACTGCCCTTCAATCCACTAGATTATTTATAAAAGCAGCAGAATTAAATGAGTGCTTTTTAAACATGTTGGGTTTTTTACTTAAAAATCTGCACTATTTATTTCTGCCACCCCTACTTTTGATAAATCTTGTAGTTATAATTGAAAGCAAAGGACAAACTGAATGACAAAAGTAAGCAGCTTAAAAAACAGAGAGCAAAAAGAGTGAGGGAATGAAAAATGTTTTTCTAATATTTGTTGGCAAGAGAGCTAATGCTATAAATGCTAACTAATACTGAACTCCATCTTGCACAACTAAGAAGTAAATCTCACTACTCTAAGATCGCATTAGGAAGCAGAGCCTAAAAACTGATACAGGGATTCAAAAGCTGATCAGCTTTAAAAAAAAAACTTTCACCATTTTATCCTTACTCTACCCTTTTAGAGAAAGCACTTCTTCAAAACACTAAAATTGGTGACCTTGTGTTTAGATTTCAGCAAGATGAACACTCATCTCTCATACATCTAGCACAGCTGGGAAGAGTTGTGGTTTAAGTAGGTCAGCTTGCATTCCAGCCACATATGTAAGCTTTTATAACAAATATACTGTATAAAATACAGTGGTTTAATATGGAGATGGATTTTCAAGCCAATGAAGACTTGGACTCTGAAGTATCTTCTACCCCAGCAAATACAGAAGAGCCACAAAGAATCTTATGTGAGAATCTTCAATCACTAAAGACTGTTCCAACAGAAGAGCTGTAAAATATATATATGTAAAGATACATATAAACACACATATGCATATCTTATAGAGACGAAATACTATGCTACCAAATTACCTCACTTTGTGGGACTGCCACACACAGCAAAACAGCCATTTCATGAAACGCCAGGAGTTGCGATATATACATCCCATTGAGTGCTACAAGCTGACACACTGTTCCCTCCTGAATCAAGCAAAGCAAGAAAATTCAGCTTTGTCATATCATCAACCAGGCTAAACAGCGAGTCTCTGCATAGGAAGTCTGACAAATGCTTTTGATACACACACCCCCATTGACAAATGAGAGGGCATACTGACAAAAAGTTGTCACTAAAATGATATTGCTACACCCATTTATTGCTTTTACAGCCAGTAGACTCGCTGCCTCCTTGTGCCAGGTGTGATCATCTTCTGAAGCTATAATAAGCCGATTCAGTTCACTAATCCCACAGTTTCGCCAGCAGAAAGCTACGTACTTTTTTCCTACTACTACTCAGTTTTCTGCTACTTTAAAAATCTTAATCGAGCCACAAAGGAGCACAGGAGGTGGGAACAAGACAGCTTTCTTCGGTGCTGACGAGCTGTGAGGTGAGCGCAGCCTCTGATCCAGCTGCACCGCGCAGTATGCACATGTACGTGCAGCCCAAGTTCAGCACACCCATAATTTACCATCTCCTCCGCTCCAGTGAGATGCTTTCACATCACATCTGCTTACAGCCCTCTGCAGATAAAGCACATCTCGTTAGTCTGTAGTAAAGCACATCTCATTAGTTTTTAACAGCTACTCTGCAAAATCAGATGGGTAGGTGACACGGCACTTGGACTACACAAACCGAGGCTCAGATTCTGGCCCGGCACACCTTCTTTGACAGCAGGGCACGTGCATCACGTTTGAATTGTGCTTCAGACTGAATGAATTCTTCCTTTTTTCCAAACTAGTTAGTTCAATTATTTACTATAAGTAACTCCCTATGTAAAGCATTTCTAGTATGGAATAACCCTCTTCATTGTTGTTTGCATCTCTGAATTATCTATGCAATACTCCTAAAAAAACAGAATGAAGTATATTTTTCCAGTGAGAGTAGAGGCAGCAAAATCTCATTCTCCCCAACTGAGGAAAAAGAAAAAAGAGAAATTATTTTTAGATTAGCATTGTTTTCCATTTCTCCCCAAATATGCAATAAAGTTTTATTTTTCCCAACTTCAGTTGCGGTGAGGTACTCATGGAAAACACAGCTGTTGGCTTTGTATTTACTAGAATGCAGTTACTGCATTGCTTAATATATTTTCACATAGAATTTTTTTTTTAATACAGAACCAACATAGGAAATGAGATCTAAAATACATTACCCATGCCCTTTTTCCCCTGCTTACATACCATGCACTTGTTTCATACGCTTTAATCAATAAATTGTCTCTGTATCTCAGACAGGATATTATGCAAGGCAAATAAAACAGCATAGAAGGCAAAATGAAGGATGAGAAGTTAATTCTGTGTCCATAGGAATCAGAATCTTGCTTTCAAACAATGCTCATGGTACATACAAAAAAAAAAAACCAAAAACGCCACAACACAACCTTTTAACTCTTGTCTGTTCTGGGTTGCTCTTTCCATGACTTTCTCTGTTTTGAGTCCCATAAGAAAAGCAAAAGCACAACAGAAATCACTACAATGTGAGGCAGTAGAGCAACACTAAAGAAAACCCAAAAACCCATGCAAAAATATGTCAAAAGTCTCAAATCTGGTTGATTTAAAGCATCATTTTAAAACACAATATACATAGTTTTAAGTTTTCTTAACCAATGTTCCAATGTAACCAATGTGTTAGCACTGAAATTTCGTAAGACATCAGTAGGTATTCCAACAGAATGCTGAAAACATCCAACATACTCCACTTGCACTCCTTACAAAAGTTGGCAAATGAGTATTTGCAGTTTAAAATTATTTTATTTGGTTGCAAATAAAAGAGCTTTTCTTGTAACATTACAGAAGTTGGACAGATTTTTTTTTTTTTCAACAGCACTGCATTGTACAGAGAAACTAATGTAATTTTTTTAAAAAATCTTCTTGATCCTCACTCATTTTCTTGGTTCAATTATAATAATTTTTAAGGTATTTTTCTGTCTTAGAATCTATTATAGGAGACTAAATAGCCAACAATCTGGACATCTGGATATGAAGACAGACTTATAAATCTTAAATTTGTAATCTTTTCCTCCATTGATATAGTAGATTAAAAGCACAAGTTCAAACACTTGGATCCAAAGTTTCTGTAATATTAGCGCAGTATGCAGTTCCTTGAATCACACCAGTAACATTTAAGTTAACACATTTGTACCAGCAGACACTTAGTCATGCAGATGATGGGAAAGAACCATCTTACCTACATACCAAAGTTGCAGTTAAGAATACAAGTTACCATGACATACAGTCCAGAGCAGTTTACCCAAACTTTCTCATGAATCATCATAAGCTACAAAACATTTCTCAATACCCTGTAGCAAACTCAGGACCTGTAACGTAAGTATAAACCATTAAAAAGATAAACAGTAAGTCAGAAGCTACAGTTTGCAACATGAAGAATGCAGGAGAAAGCCATTTTGTTAATGACAATTGCCTTAAGGCTTTGGCTATACAAATTGAAACATTTCACACCTTTCACCTGATTTTCTGAGTATCTCCAGTCACAAGGAAATAATTCTACAGTCAGCTGCTGCTATCTTGTCTCTGTGTGTTTGCACGGGGACAGAGAGAGAATAGACTGTACAGAAAAAAGTTAGATGAAAACACTGATTTTTGTCTAGATTATTCAGAGTCTGATAATTACAAAGTATCCAGTAAACACAATGGATTTCTTCGCGGCTTCCATCAAAACATTTCCATACACACACCTATATTTAGACAGCTGGTCAGGTTTCAGTATGCCAAATGCTCTAAGAAGTTGCATCCTTAACAACAACTGTTAAAAAAAAACCAAACAACACTGAACCCAACAAGCAAAAGTGGAAGTAAACATTTTGAAAATGACAACTGCTCTTACTAGTAGGACAGAGGTGGTTTTTCTGCTTTTAAGAACTCCCAAAGTAGTACAATTGCAGATGTCCCGGCACTAACCTCATTTTTGCCTGGTGGAAGAAACAGGCACAAAATGACCAGGTAGATCTCCTGCCCAACAACTCAAAACAAGAACCCAACCTGTTTTCTACAGCTTTGACCTTATTGTTAGGCACCAAAGTTATTCTTGAGAGGTGAAAGGGGTAAAAAAGTTACTCCTCTGGCAATATTGAAACTACCCAGAGTAGCGGATCCTGCAACCTGAGTCTGAAAGCCAGTTGCAACTTCTTCCTTAATAAACATGCCTATAGAAAAAGGGTTACTAGTTCAACATTCACTTAACTATAACCATCCTCATGCGGTTATGGCAACCCACTTTTCCATAAAGGCCTTCTAGAGAACACCAAACGAAGGGAGGCCACCTTTCATCTCGCTCATGAAGCGCCGCCTACGTACAACTATACTGCGGCAGAAAGGTAGAGCTACGGCCCATACTGACACCCAGATTCAAAATTCATTTCAATTGTTGTAAGAACAACTTGTACAAGGTCAAGCCTGTCACACCCCCCAGTGCACACACTGTTCGCAGCCTGATATTATACCAGAGTAAGAGGGGAAACAAAGTAGATGTGTCACTTCATAACTGTGTTTCAACCACAAAAAAAAGCAATCTTCCTAAGGTTGCAGTTATAACACAAACCCCAGCTTACCATCTTTGAGCATTAGGCATGTTGATGGTAATTTTCAGAGGGGTCTCAGACTAAGAAAACATGACTTTACCTGGAATTAGATCCAAGAGCTTGCAATTTTAGCAAATCTCTTACTAAACAAAGCTCTCGTCTTGAAAGCATCATAACTGAATGGGACAAAATTCAAAACATCGTTTGTTCCTTTAACTAAAACGTTTGATTTGCTTTCTTTTAAAAAGACTGAAATCCTACCCAGTGATGATACGTATGGAGAATAACGTATGCAAAAATGCAGAAGTTGGTCCTCACGAGCTCAAGAGATGAGCCAATTGTCAACTCCTCCGTACTGACAGGGGACCTCAGCCCATCCTCCCCGCGTTGCCAGGCAACCATTCCTGCATCCTTCGCTGTAGTCATTAGCCATTAACCACCATCAGGCTCCCTTTCTTTCCTCCCTCACGCAGGCTCCCACTCTCAGAGATGTATGAAGGGGAGGGGGAAGTCAAACAAGATGACTTCCTTTCTGATCAAAAGTAACATTCTGAGTTTTAATAGCTAATAGATTTTAGCCAATTCGCACAATTCCTATAATTGCTTTGTAGTGAAAGATACAGCAAGATTACAAGGTACAGTTCTTTTAGTAAGAGGGCTCTGTTAAAAGTCAACATTAATAGAAATCTTCTAAAATGCCTATTATTAGACAGTGATGATCTCACTCTGACAGCACTAAAGTGCCCTTGGAATTTGTAAAAAAATAAAATAACAGATGACAGCTTTTTAACTGCAGAAGAATGCTATTCAACATGAGGAAATGCTATTCTAAACCTTGTCAAGATAAATAAAAATCAATTGATCTCAGAAGTGGAAATGTGTTATCTTTAACGTATTCCATGGAAACAAAGCAGTACTTCAAGCGCCAGAGGAACCGATCCACTGTCCTCAACAGCAACACGAAACATGCACCACCTCCAAAGCAGCAGCTTCCCTGCCTGCCCGTCCTCAAGCTACAGGTTAACTTCCACTTTGCAGGCACTAGCACCTAAGTTACGCAGCCATAAACTGAGCTAGGCAATGCACATGAAGTTGATGAAAACTCTCCCCTCTCCCCAGTCCCAGGTTAGCTTCAACCACCGCAGCCCTCATCCAGCTCCTCACATTGCAGCCCGAGCACCCTTGGTGGCACAGGGGATGTGGCAGGGCCCTGGCCGAGGAGAGAGGGGAAGATATGGCTCTTTCAGCCAAAGTTCTGCTTCTATCACCTTAATGCTACTGAGGAATAACCCTATAATACATTTTTGGTGTTTCGCAGTCTTGTTATCTCGCTAGTTTCCACGAGACTGAAGTTTAACAGAACTCAAGTGAAAAAAAAAATTAAAATATTGGAGAACTTACTGGAAGGCACTAAAAAACATTTAACATTGCAAACCCCACAATTCCACAATAGGGAAACACAAGATTCCAAGTGTGATGCTGTGCAGAGATCTCTCTTGAGCATACAGCTAAGAAGCTGCATTGGCTCTCCATCTATTTTATTTCCGAGACAACCACATGAACATGTTTTCAGGTGTGTTAACCATCACTGGAGAAGGAGCTTGATTAGAGATTATTAGGACAGGGACCATGAACAAGACTGGAAAACATCCTTACAAAGAAAAGGCTAGAAGAGCTCAATCTGATACTTAAGTGAAACTTTGGGTGTGATTAACAAGCAGTCTAAATAACTGAGCTAAGGTCAGAAATGTAATAGCACAAGGTTGTGCAGTTGAGCAGGAAAAAAAAAAGCGCTATTTTCAATACTTCAAGCTGATTCAGACAAGTTCAAGAAATAAACAGGGCAAATTTTTTCCAACAGTGTAATCTATCGGGCAACTTTCCAAGAATCATGAGAGCTTTTCCATCACCAGAACCTTCAGGATTGGAGCCTTTTGCTTTATTTTAAGTACAGCTACTGAACACACAGAAGTAGTTATTCCAAGGAAGGCCTATTGCCTCCAGACAGGACAACCACATCGGTCACTCCAGCTTTAAATTATTCCATGGTCCGCATATAGCAACTGCCACAGGAGAAAAACCATACCACAATACCTTCACATTCCACACAAAGAACTGATAAGAGACAGTACGGTGCTATCACCCAGGACGACTGCTCTCCCACAATTCCTTTATAAGGCGCCTGGGTATTTTGTTATTGTCCAGGTTTCAGCTGGGATAGAGTTAATTTTCTTCCTAGCAGCTAGCTTAGTGTTGTGTTTTGGACTTAGTATGAGAAGAATGTTGGTAACACACTGATGGCTTAGTTGTTGCTAAGTAGTGTTGATACTCATCAAGGACTCTTCAGCTTCCCATGCTCTGCTGGGTGCACAAGAGGCTGGGAGGGGGCACAGCCAGGCCAGCTGACCCAACCTGCCCCAAGGACTATTCCATACCATAAGGCATCACGCTCCGTATAGAACTGGGGGGCGTGGGCCGGGCGACAGCGAGCGCTGCGCGGGAACTGGTTGGGCATCGGTCAGCGGGTGGTGAGCAATTGCATTGTGCATCACTTCTTTTGTGTGTTCTTTTATCATTATTATTATTACTACTTTCTCTTCCTCTGCTGTCCTATTAAACTGCCTTTATCTCAACCCATGGGTTTTACTTTTCTCCCAATTCTCTCCCCCATCCCACCGGGGGTGGGAGGTGAGCATCCAGCTCTGTGGTGCTTAGTTGCCAACTGGGATGAAATCACAACAGTTATATACTCCATGAACCAAGACATCAAAATGAATGAAATTTAGTAATGCATATGTAATACACAGAAACAACTGTGGTATCAACAAACTAGATGATGGAGACAATTCTATGGTGTGGAAGGAAACACCCTGATTACTACTGTTTGCTCCTTAAAGCACAAAAGCATTTTTACAGACTCAGGTTTTACAAAATTTTCTTCTGGTTGTGTGCACACAGGTCAAAATTGAACATTCTCTTCTCATTTCCAGATGGAACTTCTGTAATTTACAACCAAAGTATATAGCACAAGAAAAGATTTTATGTTGCCCATTTTACATTATAATTACTTTAGTGTAACAAGCACAGTCATCCCTATTTGATAATTAGATAAATACAATACTGACCAATCACTACACTACCAGATTTCTTAAATATTTCTCTCTGATGCCAGAGTCTAATGGAGACATCAAAACTATTTAAACCATGAAACCATCATGGTACAACAGAAGGGCTTGTCAAATTTGTTTGATAGCACCAAACACAGTGAAGAGAGAAAGCACAAGGCGCTGAAACGGTTCTTGCTGTGCCCACGCAGCCCAGAGGCGTCGGGAGAGATCCCATCTTCATGGGCAGCAGCCTCTCCACAAACCCAGCCCTCCAGCTGGTGTGCCAAGGCAACCGCTTACCGTGCTTACTGGAAATATCTGAGGTAGAGTGGAAATGGCTATCCTGAGCATACAGAGCTACCAGCCTGATCTACTGGAAAATGCAATTTTGGTTTTTGTTTACTGTGACTAAATTCTGTGAGCCTATTTTTGCAAGTTCTGGAGTCACATAATTTCATCATTGCAAGCCCTTCTGTCTTGATCCACCAACTTATTAAAGCTTTGGTTTATTAACACTGTATCAGCACCATGACAGTAATTTAGAGGAATTCAATATTTGCTAATAACACATTCTGGCCATCTGTGAGTCCTGGATTATTATGGTATTTCCCAAGTATCCAAAATACTAAGTTTTAATACACACTTATCTGGAGTCTTACTGTAGGAGTATCTGTATTTAAATACTGTTCCAACCAGAAAATTATTAATAGCAAATTCTTTAAATAACTTCATAGTCCTTAAAGAAAGCTTCCAATTCTCATAAAGTCCTTAGAGAAGGATCACAATTTCCACCCTAAAGGGGATACAACCAAGTCCACAATACAGTGTCATTAAGAAGAACAAAATTATAAAACAAAACAAAGCTCTTATCCAGCTATGGGTTGCTGTCCCACCCTGTGAGCAGCTCACTGAAGGTTCAGCACTCCTTTTGAAAGTATTGCTGACAGCTTTGCTTTGATCTCCTTTTATGAACAGAACTATTGAATCTGATCTAATTCTAGAAGTACCTGACGCTTAAGGGCAAAACCCGGGCTTTTAAACCAGATACACAACTGAACATATTTTGACAGTGAATTTTTCAAATTTATTGTGCTGCCTGGAACTTGGTTTTATGGCATGTGCCTGTATTACAACCCCTAATACTAGGGATATGAAGTAGCATATGGTTTTAATTGTGTCTAATAGCTCTGGTTAAACTTGGAGAAAGTTTCACTTGAAAATAAGGCTTGAGTACAGCAATCTCGCCAACTCCTTCAACCAAACACAGCAGGGCAAGTAGATCCAAAAAAGTTTCAAACATTGAAAATTACCCATTTTGAGTGATTTCAACAACTGAACAAGACACAGTAAAAAGTCAAATGGAGTATGGCCATGATAAAGAGAGGTGGTGGAGTCACCATCCCTGGAAGTGTTCAAAAAACGGGGTAGATGTGGCACTTTGGGACATGGTTTAGTCTAGTCTACCCTTGATTGGCTTAGTGTGGACTTGGTAGTGTAGGGTAATGGTTGGACTGGATGATCTTAAAGGTCTTTTCCAACCTAAACGATTCTATGATTCTATAAAGGAATATTTAGTGCAGATTAAGAATAGTTAGCTATACTGGCAAGTAATTAACTGTTCAGAAACTTATTAAGCTAATTATTTTCTGCAGTGATTTCACAAACAAAACAAGCTTGCCACATCTTACCACGGAACACAGGAAGTTAAACAATTCTGGAGAAGAAATACTAAAAATATGCAGTGGTAGATGATACATTTTCCATATACATGAGAAATCAAAGCGTACACATATATAATGAAAGCTGTAGACTGCTGAAAATTAGTCTCTGGTTTGGATCTTAATTTCTTACAGATATTTAATTACCCCTTCGTCATTTTCACTGCTCTCTATACCAGGAGTATGGTACCATGAAAGCAAAATTAAGAGGAACAAAAATGTGAATTCCCATTCTAGCAATTTTGTTTGCAATTGAGCTCATGAAATACAGAAGCTGGAGTTGCAACCTGATTTTCAATTATTTATACTTTGCTGCCTTCTTAATTTCACATTTTCCATTCAATTATAGTGATCTCTCCTTCATATGCATATTCAATTTTTAGACAAAAACAGACACTTGCCAAGGCAGTATGTAAGACACATGAGCATTCATGCCACTGATTGTCATTTTTTTTAATTACTGAAGCCTAGCCCAAATTATTGGCTCATTCTTACACTTTATTTGGACTAAATACTAGGTTTTGCAACTTAACTCCTTAAAATACTTACTTTCTTCTGAGCACACAGTATCCTCACATTTCTTTCAAACAGAACAATTATGATGAGAAGAAAAGCTAGAATAGGTGTTTGATATTTTTTTCATTTACCTTAAAGCCAAGATGGGATCAGTTTGGTAGAGACTTTTTCACGAAGGCATATTTTCAATCTGGCCTCTTTGTTAATTCTCTGCAAAATAGGAACACATCACATTTGATGTATAATACCATTCATAGAAACAGAAATGTAACCATTTGCAATGATGCAACTTGTAAATATAAATACAAGATGCGTTTTCCTGACACAGCAGCAAAGTAGAACGTTATTTTCAAACATGCTGGTACTTATGAAGTATTTTTCTCATTTAAAGAAACAAAATGGCTTCCTAAAATGTCAAAACCAATGCCCTCACATCCAGCAAGGTCTAGTTCATGAAGTAGCAGGTTCATATGCAGGGAAACTGTGGTGGTGGTTCTGCTCTACTACAAAACATTGGACAAAAAACAATTGCCTTGTTTATCCATCAGTAAAGTAGAAGTGTTCTTATTACAAAAAAAAAAAAAAACCAACCCACACCCTCATATTCTGATTATTTCCATTTTTCACTTATTTCCCACTAGCAATCTCATTATCATCCACATAAATCTCCCTCCTTCTTTTAATGAAATGCAAAAGGTGTCAATGTGTTCCTTCCCCAAGCAAAACAAGGTAGCTCAGTATTGAAACGATCTCTGTGTATATTGCTGCAGTTCAGTACTAATCAAAGCTTATTATAAAGATTCTACAGATAACTCCACTAATAACCCTCCGCTGCAGCACTACATAAATTATAAATCAAAGGGAAAGAAAGGATCAATAGTAACCAGGTAGTGCAATTGTACTGTTCTGTAAACACAATCACATTGGGGCAAGTAATCCTGGGAGGGGGAACAACCACAAATGCACTGCAACTGCTTTTCCAAGGTGTCCCATCAACATCCACAATGCAGAATCCACCGAGCTCCTCCAATACTCCACTTCATTTGGTGGGACTGCAGCTAGCACTAATCCCAATAGAAAAAAAAAATGCACTGAACTAGCAGGAGTGCAGTTTCCATCTCCCAGACACTAAGTTTTATATAAATTTTACTGGTGCAACATAATGGCTGTAGCACCCATGTTGAAACAGGCTTCGCATTGTACAGGTAAGAAAGTGGGAAAGAGTAGCTGGCGGATGAACAGGCTTTTACATCTTTTCCTAGGTATGCATTCAAAAGTCTGACTAAAGTTACTTTTAAATAATGGGGAGAATAAAAGATGGAAAATAAAATTTTAAGAGACATGTTTGAATTTGTCTTCCAGGGATAAATTATCTTTTAAAAAACCCTGCAACTGGTGGTACTACTCATATTTCGGTTGCCTTCAAGGTAACCCTGCAGAGTCACAGTTCGTAAAAAATGGAAGAACAACGACAGGAAGATAGTCCCGTTATCATTAGAGATTTGAACCCTGTCAGAGACACATAAAGTAATTTGGGTTGGGAGAAGCCTAAAAAGTCAACTGATCCAACACCCCCATTTAAAGCAGGAATAACATGAACATTAGATCAGCATGCTCAGAGCCTTGTGCAGTCAAGTAAAACTAAGAGGAAAATACCAGTCCTAAAGTAGACTCATGTTTTGCCCTTCATAGACCCAGTCCCCTTTTCACAAAGACAGTTGACAATGAACTGCAGCAAAGCAGCAAAAATTTAAAATGAAGTAAGGATGGATTTACAGAGTTCCAAAGAGCAACATTTCCTTGATAGTCCAAGGAATCCATTTATATCCAATATTGTACTACTTTTCTGCAAAACAGCACCTTTAAACTATACAAGCCCGCATAAATACATATTACAGTTATGGTCTTCTTTGGCAAGATAAAGGGAAGGGGAAAAAAACAAAAGTTCAGTCCTTTTCCTGGACCAGAAAAAGACTCACTTGCTCACAGGTCTCAGATAAAAGTTTCATGTTAAAACATTTTATCTGTCTTACACTTTTACTGCGCAAAAGATGAACTATGAGATTAAATCCAACTTTCCATTAAGCTCTAGAGACAGCCACATGCCATGCAACTCGTAAGACTTTAGGGTTTGGACATCAGTAGTAGATATTGAATATATGAGAGAAGCATTTCAAAAAGGCATTAACACGAATAGGGCTTACATATATGTATCAAGGGAAAAATAGTCGCTAAGTTACGGTACTACTCAGTCATGATCCAGAGGCACAGAAAGAAGCCAACTGTACAATTCCAGAGAATTCTAAGAGATTCTGCTAAACTCCCCCACTTAGAAGAATCTTTGATTTCTTCTAAGCATCTACTGGGAAGAAAAATAAAGGTCAAATGAGACTAATCAAACACAAAGATTTTTGTGTTTTACCAGTTTGAAGAACAAGTGCAGGGGCAAATTTAGCAGACGGTTTTGTTTTTTTTTTTTTTTTTTAAATGAGAACTAGAGGAAAAAAAGACACAGTGAACTCTTTCCACTAAAAGTCAGCAGGTTATAGTTTTGTCCAGTGTTTTGCATTTGGACAGTTACAGCATTATTTAAAACATGCAGAACATTTTAAGGTTTTTCTGTCACTATGACTAGCAACTACAGGATCTCACGCCCCTGCATCTTCTAGATATGCAGTTAAAATGGGGACAATACAATTTGCCCATTTACATAGTAATAATGAGATTCAGGATCAGGGAACTAAAAAAACAACAACAACAACAACAAAAAAAAGTCATGTTTTAGTTTTCCCCTTTACCATATACTCTTATTTCATTATTGACCACCTTCCTGTGCAGGAATCACTATGTTCATTATATACTTCAGTATATTTTTGTCCATGCCACCTCTGTCTATAACTTTTAAGCAGCTAGCAAAAGCACAGATGACAACTCTGAAGTAATTTAAGTAGGCAACCATTACCCCAAGAAAAAATTCCAGTTCACAAATCCTGAAGAAGTTATTCTCTCTTCAGCGAAGTTTATATTCAACGAGATAAGTACTTTTGCTGGGAGACTATGTTGCAAATTAGAACCGAAATCCCATTTGACTTAAAATCATAATTTCTGTGTTTCACATGAAGCTCAGAAATCAGTGGGTAGAGAAGGTGGAGAAAGGAGGGAGGAACACAACAGCTAACGGATTAGATGTTGCCACTTACGATCCATCATCACAGTTTCTCAGATTATGAAAATGAAATTCTCCCAGTAGTACATTTTATGCTTGACAGATTACAGATCGGTTTACACTTTCAAAATTGGAGCACTCGGATTTTAGAAAAGTTCAGGTCTTCTGAGACCAGCATTTATTACACGGTTTGACACGAGTCAAGAGGAAGATTCAACAAGACAATGCCAGAGACCCTTTCAGGCAATGAAACGGGTGAAGTCACAAACTCCTTAATGATCACTTCAGCAAGCCTGAATTTAACACGTTTTCTTTGACTATACAGCTGGCTCAGAAAGGTCATTAGACTATTATATTCACTGTTATGTAGAGCAGCACTATGCACATGCAAAGTTTCTATAGCAACACTTTCTTAATTCACTCTTTAAGCAAAACACCAATTAGCTTTTTATTATAGCCAATTAAAAAAATCTGCACACTAATTGACAACCTCTCTACTCAGAATTTAAGCTTATGCAAAAGAAAATTGCAGTGGTAATAGCTTACTTCCTATTCTTCCTTCTTAACAAAACAGTAAATTATTCTTGATAGGGGCTGAACACTTATTTTCAATCTAAAACGTTTAGGCACACAAAAGTAACCTATCCTGGTATGCCTTAAATCTTAGCAGAGCCTGAAGATTACAGGTTTCAGACAGGCAAGAGAAATGTAATCAACTGACTTATTTCTGCATCACAGGAAATTGGGCATAGGCCTATGCACCTGGAGATCATGCGAGAGGCAGCCAGCAAAATGTTTCTCTCTCAGAGTATTTAAGCATGTTGAGCCAAGGGAGAAAGATGGCAAAAAACAGTACTAAAAGTCAAATTCAGTAGGGCAGCTGAGACATTTTCATTTGCTGCTTAATACTTATTGATGGTTTTCTCAGATGTCTTCTACACAGCTGGTCATGACAGTTTCTTCGTATGCCACATCAAGTACCAAATATCAATATATATTAGTCAGAAACCAGTCAGCGAGCACAATATAAAAAAAACCACATCAGGATGCAGAGTATCAGGAGAAGAAATCAACAACAAAAGCTAAAACGTCTTTCTAGGAAAGGTGTTCTCCAGGAAGCTGAATAAAAAAATGTCTTTCCCCTTACAGATCTTCCATGTAAAAGTCAGGATTCACCTTACTAATAAATAAATAAATAAATAAATACACACAGAACAAAGTAGCAGATGGCTCCTCTGACAAGCTTGGCATACCTCAATCAAGAATTAATGGTACTTGAGGTATCAGTAGGTCTGCTAGTTCTTGAGGACAATCTACAGAAACTACTCCTATTTTCACCATCTTATAATTATTTACTCACACTGTCTTATACTGCAGTATTAGTATAGAACCTTAAGGCATCTGACAAGTTCCGTGGGGACGCAACAGCAGTAACCAAAAGAGTTTCCCTTGAAAAACTGACAAAAAGAAAGAGGGGCTAGAGTGGTCTTTCAGTCCTACCACTGCAGGAGAGAAAGCAAGGTATTCCCGCATGTGGAAGGGACCACTATGTATCACCTTGGAGATACAGAAGTTGCTGCAGCATGAGGAGACCATCTGCTGCAAAGTCAATAGGTCTGGAGTACATCAGTGGGCCATGCACCAAGCGAGGACAACAGAGGTAAGGGACTAGGGTCAAGCGACACAGCTACAGGCTTTTGTTCTTGGTTCTTTAGGTGCGACCAGAAAATGGTAGCACGTTCAAGCTCAAAGCCTTCCAAGTGCAAAGTCCCCGCTACCAGATGCGCAGCTCTTCCTCCTGCAGAGAGATTCTATTAGTCCAAGGCACAGCACACAGTGTTACACACGGAATAAATACTAATTGAAACTGTCATCATTTGTAGTCCAAAGACTTTGAAGATTTCTCCTGTAGTAAATCCCTGCTACCAGCACTTCACCAAAACATGTGACAGTTCACACACCTCTTCAGCGTACGTATCTCCCTTTCTGCCCTTGAAGGGAGGAGAGCAACCCACATCCCAGCACAAGATCTGTTGGTCACACTAATGCAGTAGTGAATACTTGAGAGTACCAGAGCAAACAAATTAGCTGTTTTCTCATTTTTTTAAGCTTTCTGCATTGGCATTTCAAGCCATTTAGTATTTCAGCAAGTGGGTCTACACTGCCAGTTAAGCATTACACACACACAGAGCATTTCAGGAGAAGGTTTAAGGCAAAGTTTAAAGGCAGCTGGTAATGGCAGAGGTACGTATTGGCAGAAGCTGGAATCACCTTCAGCTGCTCTCCGGGAACCAACATTCCCAGTATCAGAAGGGCTCTAACCAGTGACAGACGTTTTTCAGATACATCATCACTAGGTATCTCTTTCTTATTTTCTTCTCCGATTTGCTCTTTGCCCAGTCAGACTGCCCTGAACAGTCATGTCCATGTGGTTAGGGAGGTGGTGTGTGGTGTGAAAACCCTTGTGGGAGTAAAACAACAGATATGATTTCTGGTAGTCTCATCTCTGCCAAGATAACACCTTCAATAGCCTAGAATATGAACCCAAACCAGCTGTGCAGCCATGCCAGACTTTGTAAATGCAGACAGTGCACAAATCAACATGATCAGGTAGGTATACGCTTCTGCTCTGTATTTCCTGCTGTTACGATTAGCGTTCAAAGTATCTTCATTAAAAGAACAATTTGCACATTCAGTTGCAGGTAAGAAATACAGAGCTACATTCCACTTTAAGACTCCAAAAGCAACATTTTCTGCTTTGATAGACTTTTTTTTAATGTTTCGCAGAAGGACTTACTGCAATTAAATTGTCTTTGTCTAAGTATAAAAACTGAAAATATTCTGTTATTTCCAAGAAGTAATGGGACGGCTTTGTTGCATATATAATTACTCACCCGCTGTTATGACCTACCAGAGAACTAAAGCATTTTAGAACAATAGTCCGGGCATCATTGCAAGCATGGATTTTCAACATCCTTTGAAACATCCTTTTTGACTCCTTTCATTTACTTTTCTGATTTTGAAACACATAAAACACAGAACCACGACTACATTAAATTTTCATAACTACAAAGGATTTCTCCCACTCTCTCAATGAGGAAAAGTATTTCAGAAAAAACTTCCATCCAAATATATCTTTCCAATTTCTACACAATCCTGTGTAGGCAATACTATGCACCCATACCCCTGTATGATGAAAAGAACAACTTAAGGAAAACCGTCATTTTCCCACAACATTGTTCAGCCTCTGAAAAGAGTTGGCATTCTCAATCCAAAGGCTGAGCATAGAACCTGAAAGCAAAATGACTGTACAAAAGATACTTTTATTGGTGAAGAACTTTATGAATTACTACACTTCAATAATCTGAAGTTACTACCTCCAAAGCTAAGAAAACTCAGGTTTTATTACAATATTTGAAGTAATTAAAATGTTATCCAAATAATGCTATTTCAACTGTTTTAATTCTTGGTACTCTATTAAAGACGTACAGCATGATCTCTGACTTACAATCAGATCAAATAGTAAATACTGAAAGGTTCTCCTTCCTTTCTGCTGTCATCACTTTACTTACTAGAAGTCTGAAAGTTAGGGGTAGATTCAATATTTCTTACGGAACTTCAACCTTGGATTCACAATTGCCACATTTGTAACCCCTGTAAACCCAGAAACCCTGAGCAAATAGAACAAGAGAATGTTACAATCGCTATCAAGTTCTCAGACCACAGCATGACAGGGAAATTATTGCATCTTTTTAATTTTTGTAAGGTCTCCCAAAGCTTCTGCTTTTTTGTCAGGCAAAATAAATACAATAGATCTCCAGCCTTGCTACTGAAAATGACCAGCTCATACCTGCAGGTGATGATATGTATTTTCCTATTTTATCGTTTCAAAGTTAAGTTCAAAGACCTAAAGATATTCTAGATTAAGCCTGGAAAAGAAGCAAGAGTCTCCAAGGATCCCTCCATCTCACAGTCAGGGAAATTTGGCCAATTAAAAAAGAATCAAACATTGAGGACTAGAATTAAAAGTTTCTGTGAAGGAATAACGCTATTAAAACAACGTAACCTATCTCTCCCTTCCAATTTCTTCCATCTAAAACTTCCAGAAAGCATCTAGTCATAGTACTTCTTACATCATCTTATATTACGGGTAGAGCTGCATATATTTATATTACATGTATGAGAAAAATCAATACATGCAATTCAAATCTCAGCAGCACACGCAGTTTGATGGATACACTGCTCTAGCTAGTGCCAGGTTGCAGCTGGGAATCGACAAGAAATTTCAGTGCTACCACCAACCCTCACAGCACCTGATGGATCCACTCCACATCTCTGGTCCTCCACAAAGCACTGGAAGACGGGAGAGCCCATACAAGTCACTGCATGGAGAGAAACAGGGAACCTATGTTGGCATTATGCTTTGTCTTTGAGATACGAACTCCAAGAGTTTGCCTTTAAATATTCAGAGAAAAAGAACTAAATATCTACCACTTTAATTTAAGGACAAAGCTGCTGCTTTGAATTGAATGAGAAGGCCAAAGAAACTGGGTTTCATTACAAAGTCCCCTAAGAACAAGCAGCAGAACGCTGGATCTTTTTTGGGTGGAAGAAGCTGTTGCCCACCTTCCCTGCTCCTAATGGGATGCCCAGGGGGCACTTTTTTACAAATTTCAAAAGGTCAGTCACTGCCTCCAAGTGCTTCTTGTCAATGTTAAAGCCACAGTCTAGTCTTTCATACTGAGATAAAAGAATTATTTGCTGGAGCACCACAAAGTGAGAATAAGGCCCATCGCAGTATTTCAAAGCAGCAAGTGCAGCAGCAGGATTGGGGTGTGTAACACAAGATGACCAAGGTAGGGTAATATTCTGAAGGAGAACAAAATAACTTGTAATGATATACTCAGTGATACATTTCACTTCCAGCCTGGTCCAAAATGCACTGAAGTTGGCAGAATTTCTGCCAATTTTAACAAGTTCTGGAATATGTCCTTTATGCCCTCTGAAATTCTATCAAGAAAGTAGTATCAGTTTATCAGTTTTAATGGATACACACACACTATATTTTATCTTTAAGGTTATCTCCTTTAAGGAAAAGGAAGGTTCATACACTCAGCATATTCAGACAAAAGAAATGAAGCAAATGAGAGGAAAGGTAGATTTCTCAGTGACAGAACAAAGACAACAGGTCCATCTTCAAAATGGTTTGTATCTTCTCCCTTCACAGAAAAGTCAGATAGTACATGTTTTTACTTGTATTCTCATCAAGATTCATTCCAGTTGTGAAAATAAGGTATGTTTTTCTCTCTCTACGCAGATTAAATCATAAAAAATAGCAAAAAGTCAATTTCCAGACTTTACAACTATTTTCATCTAATAATTTGTTGTATTTCACAACCGCTAAGTTATAAACCTCACCAAAATAGGGTTTATTATAGCACAAGTATAGATAATTGTCTGTCAGCATTTTTATTAAATTCCTTATATCAGCAGAGTTCATAAATTGGCAATAAAAGAAATATAGAATTCTAACGGAAATGTACCATACTGGGTGCCCAGGTAGTTTTTAAGTAGAGTCCAGAAGACTAGATCATACCTCTCCATCTTGCCCCAGCAAACAGCCAGCCAAATTTTAAAAATGAAAACCGTTCTTGGCTCATTGGCAAAGGCTGAGCTGCCATTTTACATGTGCTCACTGCTACAAAATCTTCGGTCTCGATCCTCTAGTTTTGCCCCCACTGGGACATGCAGAGCTTGGGGGCTTCAGCAGCAGCTGTGGGGGCTCTATGGGCGACGACCACTTTGGGCACTCGGCAAGTTTAAAACCTCCTCTGCGTCCAGGGAACCGCAGAGGGCTTCTGAGCCCAGGAAAAGGCGATAGAGCCTCAGTGCTGACCAAGAGCGTGGAGACAGTTTTCGATACGTTTTTACATAGCAATATGTTTTGTGGTGTAGAGAGGCACAAAGCAGTCATCGATGAGCTCGTTCAGGCATGCTACATACACTACAGCAACTCAGAGCTGGGCACTAATGAAACCAGACTGCACTCAAGCTAGCTTATCCTGAATTATGTCAGGTATTTCTGCCCAGCCCTAAATTGTGCTACCTCATCTAATCCTTCAGAAGACACTGCATTTAAGTCATCCCATGTTTTTGCAAAAGGGATGGGCAGGGAGGAAGGCCTCCTCCTCTTCCCTGCTTTCATCACAACTGGCGAAACACCCCTCCAGAGAGGCAGCCCCAGTATGGGGGGGTCACCCTCCTCTTCCTTGCTACTTAGGATCAGGAGCACTCAATGTCTCTGTTTCAAAAGGAGAGAAGATTTGTAATTCCCACCTGATTCTGCCTGCAGTTTTGTGGTTAGGACATGCCACGGATGTGGGACCACGTCTTGGATCTACCCTTTCCCCTGCCCAGACAGGAGCTTCAGTCCATTGGAATCTTCTGGTTTTCATCTTCCCTGGACAACCCTGGCAAGGGGATATCCACCTGGTGAACTGCAGTGCTAGTGGCCTACCATCTGTCCGAGAGTAGAGGAAAAGTAGGAGCTGATTCATTTTGAACAGTTCAGCCGCACTGAGTTTTGCCGACTTATTATTTGTCAGCGTATTTATTATGCCAGATATAAATAAAACATTAAACATTTTACTCAAAATATCCAAAATAGCCTGCAATTCTCCTACTTCCTGAGCAAATTTAAATGAGTTTTCTCCCCAATGGCTTTTTCTTTTTTTTACTATTAAAGAACCAACACAAGGAAAAGCCATGACTAACTAGACCTTTACTAGGAGAGGAAAAAAAAAAAAAAAAAAAAAAAGAGTAGCCAAGAGATGATACAGACAGCCAAACTTATATTAGTGCTATAAGCCAGATTTTGTGCTACTGTTGCTGTTGCATTATTTTGGTAGTCCAATTAACTTCTCATGTTGTCAAATACAAAATCAGATAGCTAATAACCAGTTTGCACAATGAGTACTTACACACAATACTGATAGCAACACAATTACACAAATTTCCATGAGCCTACGCTATCAATTAAATACTCTAAAAGGCAAAGGATAAAATACCTATTTTACAGCAGCGATTATGAATTCCTGTAGTCCAGGAGACAAGTATTGCACATGGCGTCAAACAGCAATAACTAATTCTGAAATCTCGTTCGCTTGGTTTCTAATTAAACCCATTGCACTACTGCAATGTATGTTTGCAGTTAGCTGCTGCCAGATTTAACTATGTCACCAGCAAGTACCAATAAAGATCATATTGATTTAAGAGCATACATTGCTAAAAATCAATGTTCCAACAGGTGGAACAGAGGTGACATCAGAATTGCAAAGTCCTGCTTAGTTCAACATCCAAAACAAAATTCCCATCCTAAACCATTCCACAAGAGAGACTTACAACTGAGAGCAAAGATGAAACAGGGCAGAACACGCAACTTGGCTAATAATGCAGAACCAATATTCTTGTTCACGCTGCGGAGGGGGCGGAATCTAAGACCTGTACGATTTTATTTGAAATCTTGCCCCATTGAAAGGCCATGGAAAGGTGACTTATCGTTCCAAACGCAGAGCTTGAGTCTCTGCTGGTTCTCCACCGGGTAAGTCAGGAGTAGTCCCAGTGGAAATAAAAGCCACTCTTGTGTTGGTGGAGGACAGGTCAGACACAACCACTAGCAGCACTGTGATTTAACACTCTCGCTGATAATATGTCTGTGAAAAGACCAGGAAAGCTCTGATTGCCTATTATGTATTATTAAGAAACAGATCAATACAGAAATCTCCAGGGGCCACTAAGATGCACCGCACGTGTGATTTAACCTTCTGCAGACGCATCGAGCAAGCAGTGCCAGCTGGTTCCCTGCAGTCCCATGGCCAGGGTCTCTGCTGCACCGTATAGCTTGAGCCCTCACTGAAGATCTTTCCTCGTGTAGGACATGCACAGCATCTCTCCTCCTCTACCGCACCTTCTTCCTCCCTCCCTGTTGGATTTTTTCATGTCTATTGAAGTTCAAGCCTTGGCTTTTTCTAATGGGATCATAAACTCTCTCTTTTTTACCCAGCTCCCTGTTTGCAGGAGATTTCTAGGACTGCGCTCACATTCACAACTCCATCCAGCAGGAATGGCTCTGCTGCTGACACATCTGCACATAGCCTTCCCACCTCAGGGGGACACACTGTAAATTTGTCGATTTTAACGCACCACCTTTCAGCCAACGTGTGCCTCCGCCTCGCCCCATCGCTTCTCAGAAGCTAGCTAATGTATGGGAACGGAGCCGTACACAAGTGCATGGAAGTTTGCCCCAGAAAGATTCTGTTTCAGCTCTAGCGCCTGATAAACACTTGACAACAGATAAGCAGCTGTGACTCCTGCTCGCTGTGCCAGACGCAGCTATCTCACTCTTAACTCGTGCTCCTCCAGCTATACCTGCTGCCATTAAATTTCATTTTAAGCTCTTTGAGGCAGAGGCTGGGTTGGGAGATGGGGTTGTTTGCATGCAGCAACCAAATGCAAAAGGTGCCAGACTCCAGTTGGAGCCTCTAAACGTTACTTTAAATACCAGGAGTAGCCAGTTACTTCTACATGTTTTTCAGCTGAGGGCTTGATTTTAAGGATCAGAGAACAGAAACAGTTCCTTTTCAAAAGATAAAAGTAAGTATTAGGCTCTCCAGATGCTCAATAATTTTCTTCACAAGATAGGAATACTGCTTAAAATTCCCCTCTCCACTGAATAGTAGTATTTTTTCTTGAAAATACAAAAATAAAGTTAATTCCTGAACAGTAGCATATGGCAAAAATATATGTACCAGCACCACCCTGTGAGCCTGACACTACTTTGCTAGCAGAGCTGGTCAGATTTGTGTTATTTACAGTAAGCATAGTTAATAAGTTATAGTAATCATGTTTAGCATCAAGCTCAGAATGAACTGCTGCCAAACTGATAAATACAGCAATGAAGACTGATACCTTTGAAATTTGTTTCAAGGTTCATACACAGAAAACAGCACCAGCAGACACACAAAAATCAGAACAAGAGTATTCTGCATATGACTGACTGCATTAATTATTTGAAAATCACCCACTTAGAAGAAAAACTGTCTCCAGCTTTGGTGACTGGCTATTTATTTCCAACACAGAAATAACTTTATTCATTGAGGGAAAGGAGGATACCTGAATCTTTCCATCTTTTGAAGTTTAAAAATAAGTACATAGAGAAAAGATAAAACATCACTCATTTAAAATAGGTCTTCAGGCCTTAAAACATTTTCAGTTGCAACACCAATACAACCCCATATGATTCTCCTTCCGCCCAAAGTTAAGTGATCCTTCCTATTAATCCATACATTAACCTGTTACAGAAAAGAGTTTCTTTTAGGACTTTCCTCTCCATCCTCTAAGAGTTCTTCTTCTAGACATAGAAAAATGTGCATTATAAACAGCCAAGCTCATAATCATACCAGAAAAATAATAAAAATGACAAAGCAATGCAGGCTCTGAGCATTGAACACTAAAAGAACTGGCAACAAGACAGAATGGAAAAGAGTGGAAAAAAAATAACAGTTGTTTTCACATAGCTTACGTGGCTAGCAGCCATACTAGATAGTACTGTCTATACATTGGATTGCCAAACTTGGCAACGTTGCACACTTGGCACACGTTGGCTGAAAGGTGGTGCGTTAAAATCGACAAATTTACAGTGTATCCACTGCAGGGCAGCTGGTTCCACACACCTGTAACTGCCAGATTTTGATTCTGTGGGTTGCAATTGTGATTTTCCCAATCCAAGAGCATATGTTCCTACAGGTTTCTGAAAGGTGATTTCATTATTTCACCGATAACAAACATGAAATCTTACTACAGCATGCCTACTTTTAGGGAAACGGAGTTCAGAGTGTAGCAAAAGCAGACTGGGACCAGAAGGGTTGGGGACAAGAGGCAGAGAAAACATGGAGAGGCCAAAGCAGAGAGCAGAACCTGACATAGAGAGCAGTGAGACTCATGGTCAACAACGTTCTCCAAAAACCTTGCTGCAGAGCCTAACATACTCCAAACCATAAATTCCTGTTGCTCATCTAGAAGCATATGGGAACCACGCTAACAAGGCGCGCATCCCTCATCCTTATCTAATGTTGACATGACAAAATACTAGTGGTCTTGCTCTTTCAAAGATAACAAGAAGGGTCTGCTTACAGATCTGTAGCTTCCAGGCACACTGCTAGATGCTGGTCAACTCTGTGGGTACTACTATGATTCTGCATCGCATGATTGATTAGAATTATTCAGCCTGCCTAGAAAATTGAACAACAAAAATGCATTAATATTGCAAAGTCAAGCACTGAACAGCTACGAATTTCAAACACATATATTTATTATTATTTAATCCATGCATCATTCTGTGTCCTAAATTGACATCACTGGGGATAAAATGGAAGCTGCTGTTGCCTTGTTCTGTATTTATCTTGTCAGTACTCTCTGGTGAGAACCAAGAGACAGAAAATCTGATCCAACAGGAAAGCAGTTGAATGAAAGCTTGAAGAGCACATATTGAACTAGAAGAAAAAAGTATACCATCTTATATTTAATACACACATACAGTACAGAAAGCTGAATGAATATCAAAGATGGATGAAGTATTTCTGACTTGAGTAGCTGGTATTTGAAACTTCAAATTAAAACATTTCTCTGTTCTGAAACTCTTGGGATTTTTCAGTATTGGAGGAGGAAGGGGAGCGTGGGTGAGGACATGGAGGAGAAAGAGAAGTGTGAAGGACAGTAGGAAACAAGAACAACTTGAAAGTTGAAATCCACTACAGAAGAGGACTGCCACGTACAGCAGCCAGTCCCATAGAAAAAGTGTTCAACTGAAAACACTCACGTGCTACAGGTAAAACAGACTCTGCACAGGAATGTTATGTGTAATAAGATGCAGCGGAAGAGCATCACTAGCACACCCTTGTGTATGACAGTACAGTAACACAGCTTCATCTTAAAATCCTAGATTCATACGTGACACTTTCATACAAAGTTAGCACTGTAAACAGTGCTATTCATTGTCTGCCTTCTATAGCCTGAAACTGCTGATGCTGTTTAACCAACTTCTGTCCCTTAAAATATTATTCAATTTCTCCATAAAATATTTATATTAAGCTTTAGCACAGGTTTCTGCTCAGGGTCCTATTAAGCCTCTCATGAGGAGCTGAGTCAACATATCATGTGCTCAACCTTTTAAACTTAATGTTTCTTTCAGGTTACATAAAAATGGAAGAAAACTGGAAGACATGGTTGCACTTTTCAGTTCTCATTAATGAAAACATAACTCCAATTAAAAAATAACAAAAGTAGTAACATGTATGCATCAAAAATTTCTTTTAAAAATGTTCATCTCCTCAACTAAATTAAGCTCTAGCAAATGGAGGGTATTACTCCAGCATGCTCTTATCCCATCCATCTCCTACTCTTCTAAACATTACCCAACTTCTGTGCCAAATGAGATCATTCTACTATAGCCCACACCTGCTGAATAATTTATTGTTTTGACATTAAAAGTTCATGCACAGCAGCACACATCGAATCAGCTCTGTGACCACGGAAATGTGATCTTCGAGTCGCCAGGCGGCCAAAACTTCCACAACAGTCAATGGCAGTTGTGCTTACTCGAAGTGTGCTGAGTGTTGGTCAGTTTAAGTTGACTCCAGAATTTCATGGTCTTCAAGAAACTTTCTCTGAAATTCTTCTTTAGGACCTTATTTCCCTTGACGGCAAGTATACACGAGGACTTGCACGACTGAGATCACTTTAACATAACCTTGTGTTTTTACTGACATTTAGCTATCCTCACCTCCAGGCAAAAAAGTAAGGAAATTTGTATGTAAATTATTCAGTAGGTAAAGAATCTGGGTAGAAACCCCAGCTGCAATATGAGAAATATTTAGAGGATTACAGGTATCTTAGCTATTTATTAAATTATATTTCCTGGATGTTAGGCTAATCACAAAGATTAAAACAGTCTTGCTGATTTTTTCGAGGAGGCAACCAAGGTATTTGGTTTTACGCTGCTTGAATTTATATGCACACTTGTGCTAGTACCATTGCAATGCTGAGCAAAGGAACACACCTTTGCAGCTCAGGCCACCCAGGCTGGACTGTTCTGCTCTTTTCTTTTTTCCTCTTGATTATCGGACAAGTCTAGAGCAGCTAAACTTCTGAGACTCAGTCTCAATTAATTGGCACCTTAGCTGTCGTAACAAGCACAAATCATGCAGTTACTAAAATCTGATCAAACAAACCCCTCTTCCTTTACTACCTGATGTTCAGAGGCTATACAAGGACCTCGCCCTGAACCACAGTCGTTGTTAGTCAAATTGCACCTTATTCCACAGCAATCTGGATGCTACCAGGAAAGTCACGTGCTGCTCAAGTGCTGAGTATCACTCACTGTACTGAACTCAACATCAAAATATATACAGCCACACATACCACATCCAGAGCTCTGCCATTGCATCGCACCGTAAACCCTGCCAACATACGTGACATGATGAAAGAAAAATGTATTAGAAAAAACAACAGTCTTAAATGAAATTCGTCAAAAGCGAGAACTGGTGGAGCATTTAATAAAATGGCTTACCACAACAGAGCATATCTACATATATAAACTGCTCAACAGTTAGGTAATTCCAGCATAGCATTTGAATTTTGCAGTTTTTTAATTAAAAGATGTGGCTGACCTGCGTATCATCACTGAAACCAAGACTTTATCAAAGTGAAAAGCCCCACCAGCATCAGTCTTCTCTGGATGTATAGGCTGGCTAACATATCCCGCACCAGCTCCATAAAAACCCAAGGGTGCCTCTGCTCTCCAGAACTGCAAAACTAATAAACAATTTCATTTAATTTGAAACAGACTACACTGGAATCCAGTTTACCTCAGAGTAACAGTGGATTGCATGCTTTTCTCCAGGGTACGTGTGGAAAAGTAAGTACAAAAAAAGCAAATGCATGGAAAAGTACGTTGAATAGACCTGTATTTACAAACGGAGGAGGGAGAGTGCTGCGTTTATCAAATTTGAAAACCATATGCTGCAAAATCTCTTATGAAATGCATTGAAAACACGTTTCCACAATATCCTTTGAAGTAACTTTCTAGGCTGAATTAAAATGGTACCCAAAAAGTAATTTTTATTATTATTTTTAAGAAGTTATGATAAAACAAAGTGCCATAGCTTCCTCTGCTAACCAGTACTTTATTCTGGTTGTTTCCATCACCACCAAACAGACTGTCTAATGGGAAAAAACACCCCTACAAATTCGAAAGAAACGTCAGCATTTCGTAGGGGAGTCTTTCATCAGCGGAAAGAAAATGCCTTCCCAATTACAATGCTACTGCTATTGCTGTGCTTCAATTACAGCGCTATTACTATATAACACAACAGTTAAAGTATCTGCTCCACATTAGTTCAACCAGATATGTTTTTGATGCATCCTTAATCGTTACGTAAATAAGAATCCACACGCTATTTTTCCTTCAAGAGAAGAAAAAAGAAAGCAAAAAAGCCCATTACAAAAACCCTAGAGACTATCACACTGCATGGCAGGAAAGCACCCAAATGTTATGGTAATAGGCAAGCATAAACAGAATAGGAAACCTGTTTTGGGTGCTCTCTGCAACTTTTAGTCAAACAGACTTAGAGTCAAATAGGTGGTAACAGTAACGTTTTTCTCTACAGGTTAGACCTAATTCCTGCAGCCCTTAGAATTGTACTAAGAACTAACAACATTTTGCTAATACTGCCCAATAGGAAAGTAACATTTCAAAATTTGGCCCTAAACACAATTTTCTTTAGATACTCTTAAATGCTGATACTTCAGTTCATGTTGATTAAGTCAGGATCAGGACAAGCAGCCGGGACACTGGAGCCAGGATCAACTGGAGAAATGAGGCTCTACTCCACAAAGAAAAGCAGGATTTTGAGAAGTGAATGAAAATGAGGTGTGTCTTCCTATTCTTCATTAAAAACAAACAAACAAAAAAACGCCACAGGGCATATAGCCTGTTTTGGGCTAGGTGCTGCAAGTCACATACACGAGAGCAAGGGAGGGAGAAGGGATGGCAGATCCTTGCTCTGCAACAACCAAGCCGGATCTGCCAATGGCGAGAGTACTGCTGAGGAGTAAACCTCATTCCAGGTCGCTCCCACCGCATTTATGTTGATGTTTCCTCAAAGGTTTTGGGTCTCATTAAAACATAAAACCCTAACCACCACCAAGCCCAGAAAACAGTTTCACTGAACAGTTTTGACCAGCTCTAATTAAGATACAACTCTTACAGTTGCATGCCAGATCAGTGTTTATTTGAACAACCTAAGTATTTAATAGATACCTTCACTTTTAATTACCATAAATGTCAAGAGCATCCTGTAGGCTAAGAGCAGCTCCCCAAATGTTTCAATGATTTTTGAGCTTTATCTGAAGTGGTTAACTTTAGGATTTTGTAATGAAAGCAACCCTACAACATTTCAAAACCTAACAACCTTCATGCCTACACATTTTCAACCTAAAACATATCCAAGGACTTTCACTGAATAATAGTGCCTCTTCTTGCACTTGACATTTATTAGTCATGATTTTAAAGTGAGGAGTATTTAATTACAAATAAAGGATCCCTGCCTTTGATAACTCTCAAGGAACAGCTAAGCATGAAATAAAATATGATGCTGGAGCCTCCCCTTCGACTTTGCCGCCTATGTTTCTTTCTTTTGATAATTCTAATAAAATAGACTGATTGTCAAAGTCTAATTTAAGACTTAATGAAGCAGTAAAGGTTGGGGTGATGAAAAAGAAGCTGGAACAATAACAGTAAAAACATAGTCATAGACTACGACAATCCAAGAAAAATTTTCCGGCCAATTAGATTTGATTGTGTTAAACAATGATAAACTACAGAAGTAATTAGAAATCACATACAGTATTAGCAAGTGACTAAATGCTGGTGCTGGTTAACTGAATTTTATGCTTCCTGAAGACTGCCATATCCTTCTACTGCATGTGTTTTAAACAAGAATCCAATTTAATCGTCAGTATTATACTTTTGCCTCCCATTTAATTGTGGCCAAATTGTTTCCTGAATTTTATCTTTCTGCTGGCTTTACTATTACAAAACAGCATTAATATTAAAAGGATGTTATGGAAAACTTGATCACATATAGTCTAGCATTGACAGTGACACAAGAAATTAGTAAGAAAGCTCAATGACTGAAGTCAGGCACATGCTTTTGTAATAAACACATACGCTTATCTTGTATATATAAAAAAATAAAAAAAAAACATTCATGGAACTGCTAAGGTCCATCAATACCCACCCCCCAAACTGAATCACACAACCAAGATTTTCACACACCACTTTAGCTGGCCCAAGCAGCAGCAAAGCAAAACTGCTCTGCCAGTTCTGAACAGCAGAAAGCCCAGTTGTTTTCGCATTTTAAAATACACCAAAAAAAAAGGCTTTGAATCCACAAAAACACTCACATCACACACACACAAAAAAGCGCTTTACGCCTGTGTTCAAGACTGAGGGTTATTCACAATGGCTCAGCTGAACACTATGGCAGGGAGTCCTTCTTGCCATGAAATCAAATACAGCCAGCCTTAACATTTCATACGCATTTTTGTATTCACAAAGGGTGTGCAATACCATAGCAGTGAACACACCGAAAAATGTGGAGACAGAACAATACTTAATATAATCGCTCACAGCCATTTCCTTAGAGCCTCAAAATTATAAATAAATACAAATCTGACTGCTAACACCACAAGCTAATTCAAATCACTATCATGCTTTAAATCAGTACCCCAATCTTAATGTGTCTGTAAAAAAAAAAAAAAAAAAAAAGACAGAAGAAGGTAGACTTTTCAGAAGGCACAAACATGAGTTAGCAGCTTAATGGACTTCTCCTCCAGGTGATGCAATACTCATGACGAATTTCTCCTAACTCACCCACCCAAGTTTAAAGACAATTAATTACCAGGAAAAATTATTTCACAGGAGAACCTTCAGCAGCATTTCCACTGGCATATTACTGAATACAAACTGCGTGCATCTATCTGTACCGCTGCATCTGATTAAAAAAAATCAAACATTATAGATTTTCTTTGTTGAGTACCTAGTAAGTCATACGTCAAGCTGTCTAACAGATAAACCTGGTTTCAGCCATGATTCCCATGGTCAAGGTGTAATACCAAGTGCCCATACAAGACCGATCTTGTTTTACTGACAGCCGCATGACACATGGTGATGTCCCAAGGTTAGATCATTCTCCGCTTCATTCTGACTCTTTCAAATTTAGATTCAGAGAAAATTCTTTATGTGGCAAGAGGTACAGAAAGCTCTTATCTATTGCTCATTTTGAGTTTTCAAGCTCAAATTCCTTAAAGACTTAAAAATGAAAAAAAAAAAAAAAAAAGAATTTATTAAAATTCTCTTTTCACACAACTACCACATGTAAAGGAAACCACTCCATTTCACTCATCATGCAGCAAGGAAAATAAGAACAAAAAAAGCAGGACTATGGCTAGACTGCTCTTCTATAGAAGCTTTGTGTAGTGTATGATCCTTCAAACCCTGATACAGTACAGTTCAAGTTTAACATAGTCCCTTTTACTCTGCTCTCACCTTTAAGCAAACTTCTTATTTACCCGGGGGCTAGGCTCATCTTCTACCCCTCCCTTCCACACAATGCTCAGCGATAAGAGGATTTATCAGAGGGTAACAAAGACACATTACATTTAGTGTTTGCTCAGAGCAAGCTCTTCAAGTTTCTCTTTTCTCACCTTAGTCTTGTTTTAAATTGTACATTCATCCATAACAGAGATGCATTAATCCTGTCCTGTGACTCATTATTTTGGATAAGATTGGAATAAACTAAAGATGGGAGATGATCCCCTTTGCACAGACCAATTTCAGTTTTCAGAGTAAAATCTTAAAAGTATGAAGGAATAACAGGAATGTATTCAATCTAAAATACGGCTAGCCACTACAGTAAAACTACAGCTAAACACCATAGCAAAACTGAGTTTCCATGTCACTACTAAGATCACCATGCTAAATATTGTCACTTATTAAAAGGCAGAGTTAGTTGCTTGTAGTTATTCACAGGTGCTAGACACTGGCTGCAAGATGACAGTGCACATTTCATAAAGCGGGGCTGGTTGCTGCAAACACTTAACTCACCTGTGTTCATAAGCACTACTCTAACAAGGAGCAGAATCAATTTTTTGGCAAAAATCTAATACTGAAATCGAGTTTCTCTGAACATCACAGCGTATCATCTTTTCTAGGCCTCCTCCTCTTCAGCCTTTCCCCTGAAGCTGACAGGGTTTGATTAAAGGTTCTGGGAATCTTGTTTGCCAAAACTTTTTTTTT
Source organism: Pelecanus crispus (assembly GCF_030463565.1). Lineage (NCBI taxonomy): Eukaryota > Metazoa > Chordata > Aves > Pelecaniformes > Pelecanidae > Pelecanus > Pelecanus crispus. The sequence continues at coordinate 7,875,793 of NC_134651.1, read as the reverse complement.
TTTTTTTTTAAAAACACAAAGGATAGTGAGCATGATTTTACTAAGTTCCCTTAAAATGCTAGTAGAAGAATTGATTTTTTTTGTTTCATTCTAGCAATATTTGCTCAATTTAACCAACGGAGTTATAATACTATGCTGTAAAAGGAACAAGACTGGAATCACCAGGTACCATGCCTATTTAACCAAATTAGAGTCAACAAACCTCAACCCAGTTCTAGGAGAGTACCTCCAACTTTTGTCAGCCCAAATAGCAACATTTACTTACTTCTACTTAGATGGATTGCCTAGAGAAGAGCAGAAAGAGCAAGGGAAAAACGCTAGGCACTACCTGCTTTACAGCATCAATGAGCAACATCTGCACTGTGGTACCTTTTTCACCTTTGTATACTACCATCTTAAAACTTGAAAATGATCATGTGGAAGCAAAGGTCTCGCATCCCAAAACTAAGTCATTTGTTTCACACTAATTGAATGGGAATAACTGCTTAATACAGATGGCAAAGAGATGCAAGAATACGAATGTAGAAAGCAGCATCTTGAGTGGTGCTTCTTTTCATAGGTAACTGAGAAATCACCCTGGTTGTCTGATGGAGTTTGTAGGGAAGCATTTTTGTCCACGCGTAGCTTTGCATCTTTGATAGATGCTCAGAGAGTTTGCCTGTGATAAGGAAAGGGAAATTAGGCAACAGCCAGGAACTGATTTAGCCTTGACTTCAATGGGAGATTCCATTCAACCAGCAGTAAGACCTGGTTTATCCTTAAAAGGCTTGTCAACTATTTTTGACCAAGTCGGCCTTATTCTGTAAATCAGATCATTTAACTACTGTCTCACTCGTGTTTCTGACTTCAAATGGTAGTTCTGCTTCCCTGCTTTGCGTAAACATTGTGCAAGTTTTAAAATCAGATATTATGACCACATCCTCTCAGAGCCATCTCAATCTTTAGTTACTAACAAATACAAATCATCTCTTGAAAATAATGCTATATGTCTGGTTGGTTAAATATTTAATAATTATTTAAATCCAACACTTTCTAGTGTTGGAAACATTGAAATTAGTCAAGTAAAAAAAATGGTTTTAAACCCAAGCACTGGAAATGCACATGTTGTGCACTTCATTTCATTTTATAGTCTCCAAGAACTATTACAGTTTTTAATAAACTTGTATCTGGGATTTGAAGCCAAACACTTATGCTCAAAAAGCACAAATTTATTAACTAAAAGACACCCAAAGTGGTAATAAAACGTATTCCCCAGTGGTATATTGCAAATGGGCTGTAAAAATTACATTTTATTAATCCAGCTGCAATTAAAGAATAACAGCTGTACCATTTGCATTGTAATGCCCCACTTCTGGGGAGATGACAAATAATGTTCATTATTCATTATATATTGCTGATTGGCAAACATTTTTCTTAGTCCAGTAGTGATGTCTCTTGGGCATGACTGTTTCTCTTTATGATTGCAAACTGAGTTCTCCTGGTATCATGAGGTTTGCAAATGCTAAGAGTCTTTCTTTCTTTCCTCTAAGATGTTCCACATTTCAAAGAGAATGATAAATTTCTGCTGAAGCCAACAAAACTAAGCAACACACATTTTATATATATATATATATATATATACACACACACACACACACACAAGTATCTGGCTAACAAGTTTTTGAAGTGTTACTGACAGTTACTTACTCTTCTACAATTAATAAGCCAGTATCACAGCCCCCATCGCGTTATTAGGATAACACATTCAAATGTTTGGCAGGTAGAAAATGAGAAGCAAAGAAAAACAGTAGCTAAAATTTAGCTAAGTGTACAGACCTACCTATTCATTTTTACAATCAAAAATAGTAACTAATGAAAACATCTTTTTTTGGAATGAATTAATACTGCATGCAGTAGATAAAATATGAGCATCCTCCTGCTTCCACAGTTTGCCATGCTCTGACTTCAGAGTTGGAGTAGGTACACTGCTCTGGAAACATTAAGACAGTTAGAAAAACATTACAGTAAGATAAAACCTGTATGATTTCTGAAAACAGACATGAAGCCACAGCAGGTCAAACAAGTAAGGTAAGTAACAATCAAATATTGGCATTCTGCTGCATACATCAGAAAATCTTAACTAACTCCTTATGATCCTGATGGCTCTAGCTCCAACAAAACAGCTTTAGAATTCTCTGTTTAAAATTAATTTTATTTGAAATATTATCTGCAGCTCACAACATTTTTTAATCAGTATTTCCTTGATTTCTGACAGGTTTTCTAACCATACAGTAAAGATAGCACCAACCCCTACCCACGATAAGTATCATACTGAACTCTTCAGGCTTGTTTATGTTGCTGACTACAAAATAACCATTAGCTAGGTAACCATTTGCAAACCTAACGATCATAAGAGCACAGAAGCAACAAGAAACAAATACCTTTGTTTTTCCATCCAGAGACTAACAAAGTAAAATATTTAGGAATATCTGACAACACAAACAGTATTTGAAAGTTATATTTGACAAAGTAAACACTTAAAGTTTGTTATAAATACACCTCCCAACAAAGAAGGATCCACAGCCTGGCTTATCACTGTATATACTTTAGGAAATTAGTTACACATATACAAGTCGTTAGCATTGAGAACACTGATGCATTACAACTACTTTGCAATGTTAAAAGCAACTGCAGAAATAGCAGCAACAGGTCAGGTTGCAGGCTGCACGTCTCTCCACTGCACCGAATCTATTTTGCTCAAGGCTTCTCTAACCAAGAACAGAGCAAAATTTTATTCACTTCACGGGACTATGAGAGCTGGAGCAATGGGGGCGATGGTTTCATGGGATTTCATTGAGCCTGTGGGCACAGGCAGGATGCAGTTTGGTGAAAACTAGTCACTCTGCGGTGAAAATGCTGCCACATACCAGGCTTCGTGTACAAACACGCAACTATCCTCCCCCTTACCAAGGTCAATAGAGCCAAAGGGATTCCCTGCTTCGTGGTACCAGGGACCCATTCTGACCAGTCATTATCAAGGCTGGGTGCAAAGAAGGAACAGGCTGGGACACCCATTTCTCACAGCTTCCCCCAGGATCCCTTTTCCCCTCTCCTTACCTCCAAAGGAGGGAAAAAAAAAAAAAACAAAACAAAACCCCAAACAGTCTTTGGGAGAAAGTATAAAAGTATACAAAGGTTTGCAAGGAAAATTGATGCCTACCAAGCCAAAAGGCTGCAGCATAGACTAGGTATCTTCTGCATGAAGTTTATTGCCCGAGAGCAATAAAAGACGACTACCAGATTAGCAGCAAAATAAACATGTTGTGGAATTTGGGCAGGTTTCCCTACAAGCAAAAGTTTTCCCCGTTTCATTACATCTTCCTAGAGTAGGCAAACAAAAGCCAACCCTGACGTTTCTCCCCTGCTATTCACCACATTTTTCTTTGCTTTCGCAAATGGAGTCTCTCAAGTGCATCAACAACAGTATCAACTTTCTGACTTACCTACGTTGTCTCAGATATTCAGTGATCACCAGTACATGGCAGAACATAAACATCTGGTTTTAAAAAGCACATGGCAAGCCAGTAACATGGCAGGCTGTCTTCTCCTTGGCTTACTGAGTAGGAATTATCATTCCTTCTGGAATAAAAGTGCAACCTAAGGAGCTGTAATAGTACTGTTTACTTATAAAGTATTAGTAAGCTTTATTTCTTGTCATATCACATTTTATAGGTAAAAATTTCAGACTGACAATTCCTAGTTATTACTACACAGAATGACTTCAGAGTGTTTCCTCTATGATAATGGGAATAAGCCTTGACTTGTAGACACACGGACTGGGTTGTGAATATACTTTCATCCCAAAAAATCCAAACGCCACACTGAATCTGAAGATCTGTAAAAGTTTGTATGTAGACCTGATCTAGGACCTTTTCTCCTCATGAAACATCTCCCCAACTCTTTGCTGAAATCCTACTAAATCCATTAAAAGGTCTATACAGATGTGGCAGCCTCTGCTAAGCTTGCTGCTGTCTTCCAATTTCATGCACACTGTGGCATTTTCAACATCTGAAATGCACATTATGAAGGTTTCCTGTTGACCCAAAGCAGCTTCACAGCATGGTACATCTGAGAACTGGGAAGAAGACAGCACAGGCAAAGCTTCTGAAGGAAAGAGCAGGAGGTCTGTAAAGTCTGAATCGGAGAGAGAAAGAAAGGAGCAACGACAAAGCATTTAAGATGAAGAAAAAATAAGGGCACAACATTGATTTTTATTCTTTTCAGTGAATTCATTAATTCACTGAAATAAAAATGGTCATCCAGGAAACATTACATGTGTGCACAGTACCAATTTTATCACTATTTGAGCTCCTCAACACTGCATTTACTACTTGCCGTAGGAGCTCCACTTCGTTATAACTTCTAATATGATCTAGTATGATCAAATAATTTCTTAGTAAGTAGAAGACTGGTAGTTGGGGTGGGGTGGTGGTGTTTTGGTTTTGTGGGGTTTTTTTTAAATAAAGAAATGTGGCAACAGTTGTGAATGGCCACTTCCAGGACACAATACGGAACTGACCTACTCGAAGGACTTTTTTTTTTTTTTTCTTCTCCTGGAATTTTGTATTCAACCCTAAGCTGATTTCAGTTCAGAGTACAACAAAGCTTCATAAACTTACAACGCAAAATCTATAAAAACAAAGTTGTGCCTTCTGAACTTGAAATCATATGGGGAGAGTGAACAGAAACCCCACTTCTTGCACACTGTCGGCAGGTGGTGGTGGGGAAATTAATGCATCTCTTCTCATTCTTAATTTTCCAAGCAAGCAAAAGTCTCTTTAAAATCAGAACCATCTTTGCTTGAAGCAGTGGTTTACAGCTTATGCAGACCATGAGTCCTGCAATCCTACCTTACCGTAGAAAGCAGACGCACTGCCTGGCAGGACCGTCTTCAAGTCCCCATGCCAAGTACAATGCATTGCTTGTTGCTCTAGGCTATGCTAAAAGGCACAGACTACCCCCAAGTATATACTCTTTCCAAAACTGTTTGCTACACAGAATTTTTATTTTCACCACATAAAGTTTAGCATTACCTTGGTTGCTGCTCAGTGAAATATGTTTAAAGGACCTGAAGCGTTACAGTCACTTTCCATTAAGCGAAGCATTTGGAAACTTCAGATAAGCTCAGGAAAAAAAAATAATACGTAGGGCCTAAATGTAAGAAAACCCAGCAGGCTCTCACACATTAGAGCAGTGTGGGTTCCTGAATTCAGCTCTCAAAGAACCCAAATACAACAATAATGATCTTGGCACAGGGCACTTCCTGCAGATTAATGACCAGCAGGGAGGAGCTGATGGCCCACAGCGCAGCCAAGGGCCATTAACCCCAGCCAGTCATTAATCCCCAGGAAATGCCCTGTGCCAAGATAATTTTCTTATTTCAAAATGAAAAGCAGCAGAGACTATGCAGGTTTGTTTTGTTTTGTTTTGTTGTAATGAATGATGCTATTCAACTGCTATCTCCAGGGTATAACACCTATGTAAGTTAACTTACTATAGTTTAACTAAAAGACTGCAAGTGCAGAGGATGGGCAAAGCACACGACCCAGGCAGAAAACACTCATATACGAGGCTGACAGCAATTAGGGGATGGCTGCAGTCCTGTTCCTTGCTCAGAAACATGAAGAAGTGCTGAATCACTGTGTCATGAGCAAAGACGTTTCTGTGAGCTGCATTTAATCACTCCCAACTGTACTGCTGAGCACACTCTCAGTAATAAGGGGCACGTATCTGCCTTGTCCATGCAAAAAAGTAGTATGTTGTTCTAGAGCAGACAGTGCCATGGACTTTATATAATATTTTATGGAAGAAAAAGGACATTGTCATGTTCATTACCATTCCTGTCACTTACACCTGTTGGTAACTCATGCTTCCCAAAAATCACACACCCAAAAACCCCCCACCAAAATAATCTAGAACATCATCTGATTTCTGTGGCCAATTCCATAAAAGCTCTCAGTTTATAGCAAGTAGGTATGGATTAGTGTAGACACAGAATAAGACGGAACAGTAAACCCATGTTTACAAGCTGACCTGCCACCAAAAACCTCAGTCTCCTGTTAAGAGGCAATCTGAGAGCTTCACTATGATGTTTCTTCAGCACGGGTAACAAAGCACACAGCTGGAGTGTTCTCACCGCAGCTCACGAGAGAAGCCAACTTGCAGGTACTGCTGGGATTTGCTACAATAACCTCTGCGTACCTTGGGCTCCTGATGGACTTATTCACACAGTATCCTCGAAGATAACCATTTCGAAGGTAGGAAACTTGCACGTAGAGAGGGAGTTTTCAAAGGGCATTAGGTGAATAACCATCTTTGAGATGCTGAACCTTACCAAAATGCTGAAATTCATAGAGCCTGTCACAAAACTGGCTGGCAAAGGAGTATGCAGGGGCAAGCACCAAATCCCCTGAAGTACATGCTTTTAGAAACATTTCTATTAAGTTGGCAACATGGATGCAGAGAAGGGAAGTCTTACCTTTAAATTCAGAGTTTAGCATATCTCCAGGTTATCATGACTGCACGTCGGTGAGACTAATTTTGTTGGTCTATAATCATGCAATTAAAGCTTCCTGCTAACAGCATTATTGCTGCTTTAAATACCAATACATCACCAGACCTCAGGTTAAGAGATTTTTGTTCTATAAATGCCATCCCAGCATCTTACAAATTAAATGAGGTCTTGGCAGAAAAAAAGACAAGGCAGAAAAGCCTTAAAAATCATTCTAAGCAACTAATATCCAAGAAATTTCACCATCCTCTTGTTTGTAAATTGTCTCATCTCTAACTGAACTACTCAAAAAATCCTAAATAAATAAACAGTTCTCTTTTCTCAGAAGCACGCCTTCTTTCTCCTCTACATTGGCAGTCACAAATTTACCTGCTAACTTAGTGCCTGTGAAAGACACTATTTCTCACAGTTTTAAGCTGAGCTTACTGTATGGAGTATCTCCCCAACACAGGCCCTTCCTAATCTTCTGTGAAGTGCTCTTTTCAAAGATGAGGCTGTAAGAAAATGGATTTTTCCGTACTAGGGAAGAACTTACATGTGGTTTTATTTAGCAGTAAACAACTGTGCACAGTTACTCGCTCTTACAGTCCCTGTTCTTACAGAAGGCTAATAAGCATCCTCCCCCCACCCCAAGGAAAGGAGCACATACAGTAATGCGGAGCATCAGGCTCTCATCAAGACTATATGTGAGCAAAGGGGAATGATCCTAGGACTCTTTTGACAAGTGTTTCCTGTTCTCTGCTTATATATAATTTATTGGGAATAAAAATAATTCATGAGAACGATTCAGGCGGGTCTAAGTAAAATCAGCGATGCTTTTCAGGAATTTGTTGCCCAGCTGCTACAAAGGTCAGCTCTTCTAGCCTGTTGATTAGGTTGATACATTTATTCCCACAATGAAAAGCAGAGTTGAAGGTTTTTCTGTATTAATAAGTAGAACAGTGTATCAAAAACCACACTGCATTAACAGAGGACAGATTATCCACTTAAGTTTCCACAGAGTGGAGTAGAGTACCAGAAACCAAAACACAGAACTAACTCAACTCCTTGTCCAAAGATGTATCCAAATGTCACGTGAAGTTGAACGCACACACCACGAAGTGCAGCTTTCAGCCTCTTGCCCAAGCCTCCCACAGACCCATCAAGTCGGGAAAAGCAGTAGCAAAAACATCTTTACACACACATACCATAAAAGCCTTTTTCTTCAGAGCAGATGTCCTAATAGCAAAGCAACTAGACCTCACCCTGAAAAACTGCATCTGTTGCAATGGAATCTCCACACCAGCAACCCTTTCCTGCAAAAGGGCGACGATCAGAAAGGGAAAGAAACTGCCGATCCCGAGTGGGCTCTGAATTTCCAGGTTCATCTTCACCACTGAATGAGTTACTACAATATATATCACACAGCACTGGATTTCAAAAGCAGTACAAAACTAGCAAAGAACTAACTTCTTAAATACTCAAATAGCTGCCCAGAGTTTTACAGCCCAAAGCCAGTCCTGCACAGCAGCAGAGACCTTGTCAACCTATGCAGGGAAAGGTAAAGAAATCCTAGGTATTACGACAAACGAAAGAGGCCAATCTAACAGAACAGAGGGCAAAATTTGGATTACTTATTCTGATATAAATTTAGCAGAACTCCACTGATTTTGGCAAAATCACTAACCACAAACATACCGTTTGTTAATACGCAGTATTCAGACAGAAAACACAATCCTAAACTGAATTGTGTTTTGTTTAAATTTGAAATTGAAACCTTAGTATTAAAATGAATATATTAATACCTCCTGCAATACAGTAGATTTAATACAGACAAGCATTGTACAATAACCAATCACTATTTAGTATGGACTTTTTCCCCTAGCTTTTTTTTAACCAATAATCTTATCCCTCAATAGAAATAGCTCTTTTTTAGAAAATACTGTGGTCGCAAGTAAGAACACAGTTATTACCCTGATACAGTAATTGCCCCAACCCTTGGTGTGCATCTGTGAACCTTTAATTCTGTCAGCCCAATGTATTGAATTTTCTGGGTCAAAATTAAAGAACACATCAATAATCTCAACAGTTGACAGAGCAAAGTTTAAATATTTATTCTTTCAGTGAAATCTTTGAATGTTAGTGCAAAAATCTTTTCAATAGAAAAACAATTCTTTCTTTGCTAACTGCGGTATCTTTAATTGCTGACACTGTTTATTCGTGCTACACTATTCCAGAGTACATCTGAGTTTTTAAGACTTAGTGAAAAGAGTTTTCAAATACGTTACAAGAATTTAAAAGCGCAAGTTCCAGATTAAATTTGCCAAGAACAATATATCCAAATTCCCCTGAAGTCCTTCTTGCAGCACCTCTGATAGGAGATAAAATAAACAAGAAGCATCCTAACATTCTAAAAGAGCTCAGGATCTACTAGGTGCGCTGACCTCTTCACTGAGCAGCTTCACAAGTCAGCCTCAAATTAATGAAAGGTTACGTATTTTTGCTAGTTTGCGAGTGTGCTTAAACACAAGTAAAACTAAGGCCGCCTGCAGTTGTTGGGGGTACATCCACCTTGTGGATAGGTTTTCTATCTGCACATCATACATGTTTTCCTTTAGCTTCAAGCTGAGAGGCAACAACAGAAGATTTTTAGCAGGCAAAAAAAAAAATTAAAAAAAAAAAATCACTCTACATCTTACATAGGAAAGAGAAGAACCTTGATTCTCCTTCTTATGAGCTTCTTATGCAGCTCTGAAGAGGCTTTGAAGAATTATATGACCTTTCCAAAGAAAGATGTTTTCTGGAAACACTTGGTTTCCACTACTGGAAAGTTGGTTCGAAGTCTGAATGGGACTAACCAGTTCAACAAGGTTCACTACAATTTACAGAAAAGTGAGAGAGATTATTCTCAAAACTAACAAGGAAGACACACACACACACACAAAAAAAACCCACCCTCTACACAACTGCTATAAAGGCAAATTGTACTGCCTGCAGCTTTTACTTTGAAGGTCAAATATTCCCCGAGTCATCAAAGAAATTGCTCTTCAAAAGGCGAGAATAACAGTTCCTGTATACAGAACTGTTCTGCCCAGCTATTTTGTGCAGAGAGGACCAATGATAGCCTTTTTCATTCCTAGCTGGGAACTGCAGGCCAAATGTCATGCTAAGATAATAACGGGCTGATTTCAGAATATTGAGAAGCAGCTTGAAAGTGAAAAACAACTTCCACAAAATGAAGAAATGGCAGCATTTCTGTACAACTGCAGCCCGAGATGATTTAGGGGAGCGATCAAATTAGTTTCAGCATCTTTGTTCCTCTAATTTATCAATCTGCAATTACTGTCATTGTCATAATAATTTGTATCACTTGTAATTTACCCAATCAAGAAAGAGGCAGATGCTAAAACCCAAATTACATGATTACAAGAAAGAATGTTACTGATACTGTGTGTGCTCCATTTATCCATGGCCCTTAGAGTGGACAGCTTCTGTTCGTGTCCATGGAGGCAGAATTCCACATCCTTCTAATTTTTTTCTCCTGTAAACAAACAATAATCAACATGCAAAAAAGCTCCCAACTAAAGAAACTACTCCATTGTGTCAATGTTAATAATGCGGAGTCTTAGTATGTAATTGATTTTCTTGAGCAGTTAAAAAAAGTCAAATTCAACAGCAAAGAAAATTATTAAAAAAATTAGGACTATACCAACCTGTGGATTTCACTAAGAATACAGTTTTCCCAGAACAGTTTTCCTGACTGAATATGGAACTTACAGTTTTTGCATCCCCTTTGAGCCACTGGCTCTCAGGAACAGCTGCTCACACAGGGCACCCCTACACCCAGGCGCAGGTTTTTGGTGGGAACACAATAAGGAGCTTGAAAGTCTACTCCCCAACATTTTTCTTCCAAATCAACACTGCCACCTTCCACTTACCTAAGAACTCACATCTCTTAGTTGATGAACATCCTCCATTTTGCATCTACTCATATGGCTTTGTCTAGCAGAAATAAATGAATGCATACTCGAGTCCCCCTTGATATTACACCACTGCTGAGTTCAAGAATATAAAATCTTGGTCATCTTTTCACCTTCCAACCCTTGTTATGAAAAGCAGCAAAGGTCAGATTGTTTTGCCTCTCAATCTCACCCTGATTATTCAGCACACAGACAAAATTCTGGAGCCACTCACTCTTGTTTACAACTTACAGTTCTCTAAAAATATTAGAGATGTTCTTTTCCTTTCTCCACCCACAATCAAGAGGGAGTCACTGCAATTTACCTCATTTGTCCCATATTTCCACAGTGAATGACTCATCTGTGAACATAATTTTTCTCCAAACCAGATCACACAGAAGAGGAACGTTCTTCTCCCAGTGCTGCTGTTAGAAAGAGAGATTGAAAAAGGACTGAAGGACTTGCCCGTGGCCACAGGCCTACAGTATGTTGTGGTTTCCATCATTCTTGACTGGTCTTTCTAAACATCTTGTTTAAAATGTCACATCCCGCCCCCTACCACCCCCGCCAAATTAGGTTTAGAAATAACTCCATCCTACAAAACTGAAATGTAGATTTTTGAAAATTCAAAAGCTCACAGGCATTTGTAACTCATTGGGTTGTGGGTTTTTTTTTGTTTAATCCTTTGCAAATACATGGATACTTCCATACCTTAATACTCCCTTTTCACAGCGTAGGGCAAAGGTCATCACAGGTTTTGGTTTGGGATATCTTCATTACATGTCCATTTTATTCCATACGTAAAGCAGTTAAAGACACTTGCAGGAAGACACCACTGACTTTATTTACTTTCTTATTTATTCTGCGGCAGCCAGACACATGCCTGTCTGTACTGTTCCTGAGAGCCCTTACTGCTAAAAGGTAATCTAATTGAGCCAGAGCCTTCAACACATCAAGCAGATGGCTATAAATAATGCAAGGATGCTGAACTTCGTGGAGCTATCACAAAGAACATTCACACCAGTAAATTCAACTTGGTAGAACATCTTTAGGCCACATCACACTATACACATCTTTACAGCTAACTCAGGAATTCAAGACTCATTCGCCAATGTGTCAGATTCTTCTTTGTCCATCTGTAAAGCAATCAGTGCACGCACTTGTAAATCCCCTTCAAGTTCTGTTTCTGTGTATACTGCTTTCAAAAACTTGTGCTGAATACATAAACTGGTAACTATTGTGCACTCAGAAAAAAAAAACACAAACCAGCTGAACCTCTGTGTTTATTACACAACAGATCATCACATGGATGTTCAGACAACGAGAATTTTTTTTTTTTTTTTTTTTCACAAGGGTAGCAAGCACAGAAGAGTATAATATGAGAAAGGGTTTGTTTACTTCCCTGCTAACTTCCCAATCTGCTGTCTCCATCAGCTGCATTGCTCAGCTTGAATTCTTGTGTTGAAATTCTGGGTTTAGGGGAAAAAAAAAAATCTGAAGAAAAAGGAAGAAAATTGGGAGGTTTATTTTTCTGCTTTAGCTAATGAGAAGGCACGGAGGTTTATATTCCCATTTCCATTATCTGTCTCTCCTATTCATGTGTGTGTATCTCTGTAGCACACTCTTAAGAGTGGCAAACACTCCTAGAAAATTTAGCTAGCATGTCAGAGTAACTTCTGCAATTTATCTTTAAATAGATTTCAATAGCAATCTTTTCATTTGAATAAAAGCTTGCTTAGCTATTTTGCAGACAGCCCAAAGAATCAAGCATTCGTCTCTACTTGCAAAAGACTTGATAAGCACATAAGGATAGTTCATCTCTAAAAAAGAAACACTTTAAGAGTCATTTAAAACCATTTCACCACTTTTTAAAATGTATGTTTTCATAATCTGCTGCTTGTATAGAAAGCCCACCTGTAAAAGAAAGTAGAAATTCATGTCATAAACATTAAGTCTTTCAGGTTTCCACCAGCTACTGAACAAAAATAGCCTTAAGTAGTTAACCACTACTTATCCCCAGTTGCTGGCTTACATTTTAAAGGAAGTCTGGGATTCATACTTTCAGCAAGCTCAAGCACTAGTCATCTTGAAGAAAAACTTCAAGTACATACATTAAGCAGGCTCCATCTCTAACCTCTTCCCTCCAGCAGAAGCAAACAGTCAGAAGTATACCTCAGGGAGAACGATATTAATCTACCTCTCAGTTTCAAGCAAGCCTGGGAAAAACATGAGATTCAAGAGAGCTGGGAAAGCATTGACAGGAAAGATTAGCAGCAACGGCAACACTGGGACAAATAACACAGGAGATAGAGACAGCTGATGCAAGTCAGTCTTTCTTTTACACAGTAAGAGAAGCTTCTCATCAGCTTCCAATTTTAGAATTTGGGATAAATAACAAATATTTTTATTTCTCAGTTTTCTTTTTGCCTTTCCATTCCTATAATTATGCAGCTGTTTGACACATCATATATTGTCCTATTTGGCTTTTCGTCTCTCTGAAAAATAAATTTGTCGCTTTCCCCTTTTTTGGGGGGAAATTACCAACAGTATGTTGCCATTTGGGAACAGTACTAACATTATTTTACCATTTGGGAAATAACCCATCGAAATAATCAGCCCACATCACTTTCAAGTGATGTAAAACACAGCTCCACTGCAGCTAAATCCTCAAGCCAAAGGAAGCATCGCCATGCTCGCTTTGTACATTCACTACGAAACATCCCAAAGCGCCACTCCAAGCAAGGTAAAGTGACAAATTTGACTACTGTTAACTGAGAAGCGTTTATATTTACTTGTACATAAACATATTTATGTAAAAGAAACCAAGGTGGCATAGATTAAGTAGGAACATGAAACCAGATTAAAAGTAACAGATGTCTGTCTCTAGAATCCTCATCACCTTTAGTAGTAGTAGAACTAATCTGCATATTAATTAAGCCGTAACTGAAGTTAAGCCCCTTAATTTTGTAGGAATGGAGAATAGGCTGCCATAGATGGCTTCCTCAGTAACTGTTTTGTATTTGTTTTCCCTGCCATTAACTATTTACTTACACTGCTGTAAATTACATTATGACTAAAGAAAAACTTACTTAAGGGGAAGAATGGCAAGTGCTTTGGCTTTCAACAAAAAGAAAAGCCTTGGAAAAAAACCCCTCTCTATACTTCATTTTGCCCCTCAGTTTTCTTCTTCTGGAGTGAAATAATAAATGTAGGTAATTTTAAGCAAAGAACATTCATTCAACAATCATCTACAAAACATTTTTTTGAGCTATTTCTAGTGGGTTTTATTTATTTGTGTTTGAACATTCTGTCTAGCAGTGACTTTTTTGTTTGTTTGTAAAGTCTCCTTTTCTCTAGGAAGAACATGCCTCCATTAAAGAATTAGGAAATCAGTATTTTCTAATGCATGAAAACAAAAGTTTTCTAATGCGCGATTCTTTCAAATGCATAAAATCAGATGTGTATACTAGAAAGCCATTTCTTAAACTATAACACAACCAAAAATCCTACAGTCATGAAAGCACGCAGTATGAAATGAAGAGGCACTACACTTCAGCTGGCTGCTGTGACCTGTGGGGATGCCTGAGCAGCCACATCGTAGCAGAGCAGCACAGAATCGTCTAAAGAAAACAGCTGTGCTAGAGGAAAACTTCAAACTGCTGTCAGAGTGAACAGGGCTTAATCAAACTCCTAAAATTCATCATATGTTTACATGCTTCCTCAAATAAGACAGTAGAGTTTCTGTCAACTTACTTTGACAGTCAAACTTTTAAAACACCTTTACTGAAATGTTTATGCATTTTATTTCTCTAGTTATACAGGAGTCTTCTCAAACTTTTTTCCTGAGATTTAACAAAAGTGCATCACAAGTGTTTTTGTCACAGCTTTCACACATTATCAAGTTCTGGTAGTCAGATGAATTCTGCTAATACTTAGCTATGAATTCACAAAATGAAATTATTTCCGTATGAATCATACCTTAGCACTCTGCGTAAACATCCCTGATGTTTCCCATTTGCATCCTGTACTTACAACTCTTCAGCTGCCAAGTATATGCTTTTAGACAGGATTAGAGACAGATTTAGAGAGATATGGGCTACATCTATCTACGCTACTTTACACTAGTATTGGTTAATACCGTAACTATTTCAGAAAAGAACTAAACATCAAGTTTTAGCTAGAAAGGAACATGCCTCTATTAGAGTATCTGGAGAGGATTACAACTGTCACCAGCAACCCCCTTGAGGTTGTTCATGTACCTACAACTAGCAACACACAAACTACGATTAAATTCAGCCTGGAGAGGAGAAGGCTGCGGGGAGACCTTATTGCGACCTTCCAGTACTTCAAGGGGGCCTATAGGAAGGATGGGGAGAATCTTTTTAGCAAGGCCTGTTGGGACAGGACAAGGAGTAATGGCTTTAAACTAAAGAAGAACAGATTTAGACTGGATATAAGGAAGAAATGTTTTACAGTGAGGGTGGTGAGGCAGTGGCAGAGGTTGCCCAGAGGCGGTGGAGGCCCCATCCCTGGGAACATCCCAGGCCAGGCTGGACGGGGCTCTGAGCACCCTGGGCTGGGTAAAGCTGTCCCTGGCACTGCAGGGGCTGGGCTGGGGGAGCTCTAAAGGTCCCTTCCCACCCAAAGCATTCCATGATTCTATGAAATAATATGCAAGAAAAATGGGAGTCTGGAAGGGCGCCTCCAGGACCTGTGCACAGCCCCTTGCATTCCCCCATGTACAGGAGGATGCTGTGCTGAGGACTGACGCTTCCTCCCAGAAACGTGCCAGACTTCCCACAGAGCAGTGAGCTGCCGTCCCTACCACTGTACAACGCACGTCTTACCCTCAAGAGCAGCAACTAGTTCAACCACATTTGGGAATTCCCAACCTAAAGCAGGCTTTCTAACCGCACGCCCTGTCTGCAAAGTACTGATCAATGCACACGGATGGGACACGGAATAAATGAGATTTCAGGTAAACCTTTGTAAAAATAACAGATCTGCAGACTGGCCGGCATCACCATTCAACGCACTTCCTAAATATTTGAAAGGCTATTGCTTCTATGAAAACGCAAACCCAGTAAGGAGCGTTCCACATAGCGAGTGGGGAAGGCTCTCCTCTGGCCGCAACAACGAGCAGTTACAGCTTCTCCCACTTGGGTCACACATCTGCCTTCCAGATGCTGAGCAAGCGGTCCGACGCCGTGACTCCTCACCCTCTGCCTGGAGCAGGTCTCCTGAACACAGCACTACCGGCTTCATTTTAACTTCAGGTCAGTCCTCGGGCAGCAGCTCCTCGAGGTGACCAGTCGTGCCCCAAAGGAAAGCTTGGGTTTCCTCCCACAGATTTTGCTTGGCTTTCCTAGGGAGCCAAAGCAAACCTGGCTGCGTTTCGGCTGTTTCGTTCCCTGCGTACAAATAGCACCACAAATGCTCTAAGTTAATGATTATCTATAGTAACAAAACCAGTCACAGCTTCAGCAGCACAGGCAGGAAAAAAAGGAGGAGGGTGTTTATACCATACATTACATATTATGTAAAGAGAGGTTCCCAAGAAAGATGTTTATAAATAATGATGTGCATGGTTCAAGTAGGCCATAATATTCACCCTACCAACAGTCTTAATCTATTTAGAATGGAAAACCTGTACGTAGCGGCTTGCAGTCCTGCTGACCTCAGTGGCTACCCTCGGAGCATCCCCTGGGCTGTATTTCCTTTCAGTGCTCCTCCTGTCCCCTGCTGCCCAGCCAAGCACAGCTGGCTTCTACAACCCCGGGCAAAAAGCAGAGTAAAGTCAAGCAAGCACTTAGAGGTTAGAAGCCCAACAATACTGCGATCTCGAAGTTTCCAACAATTTATCACAAATTCAAGTAACTTCAATATATGCAAAAACCATGGAACTACTGTAACACAACAATTAACAGTTGTTTCGATGACCACACAGAAAATAATAGTCATTAAATAAGCAGGCATTACCCAAAGTCCTCATCATCCCTGTGAACAGGTGGCAGCATGTAACACCGTCTCGGTGATCTGATTCAGCTCCGTTATTTTTTTTATTCCCCTTGAGGCTTCTCAGCAGCAGTTCAACAGTGCTTAAGAGAGAGGGGACACACAATTTCCAGAACACTACACTTTGAATCTGTCCTGAAATGAATAACTGCAAGGAAGTTTAGAAAATGAAAAATACCAAGCTAGCCTCATAGATCCATAATTGAACGCTCCACGATGGCACAAGTTGGGCAAGTCGGCCATAAATTTTTACACCTTAAGCTTTCAAGTGGCAGAAAGGAAGCTTGGGAGATATTTCTGGTTCCAGCTATCTATCACGCCGTTAAAATTTGCATTAGTTAGCACGCCTCACACCAGACAAGGTTCAGTCCAGCGAGACAGTAAATTGATGCTACTCTAAAACTTTGAAGCAAGCACCAGAATCAACACTGTATCATGCAGAGGTTCCAAACACCTCCCTTGCTAAATCCTGAGCTTTCAGCACTCCTCCTACCACAATAAACATCCAGGAGCTGTCAGAGCACCCAGAGCAGCACTCCTGGTGTGCAAAACATTTAATTAATCTACAACTGGAGATTTATGAAAATCCATGTCATAGTGTCACTGCAAAATGTCATCTTCATTTCCCCTTTTTCCCTATTTGTGTATCCTTGGATACCGCATTCAGTTATTCAAAGGCTTTTTTCATTTCCCCATTGCCCAGCCTTTCAGGAGAAGCACACGGTACTCTACTCTCTCCTCTGCAAGTCCTGAGTTTTCCTTTGTCATGAATCTCCTTACACTACCAACCAGAAAGCATCTACCACTTCTGATGATATTAACAACTGGGGCAACCGTATTTCAATATTGATTTTCCTGACAACCCTAAATAACATTGTCCTATTAATAAGACATTCATGAGATAAGGCTAAACTATCTTCTTTAGCCTAACAGTTACAATGATTACTACTATCTACAGGTCTGCAGCCCAATGACACTTTATTTAACCCAACAGGTTATTATATAAACAGCTGTGTCTAGAGAAAGAAAAAAAATTTACTTCACCTAATTATGTTTTTTAAAAAAAGAAAAAAATTCTGCTTTCTCCTATATAGTTTTTGTTTTACATGTATTTACACACACACTTTTGGTTACACACATACAAACTAAGGAGCATAAATACATCAACATAAAAAAGTCTGAAATCAAGTTGTTCTACAAATAAAACAAAATAGAATTAGAAAATAACACGACCAGTCACTGGTAGCTTCTGGCACTCCTATGTCACCAGCTGATGGCTTGTGATGGCTTGCAAAATCTAAAGTTAAACAAATTATTTCATAATTACCTGAGGTAGGAGCTGTTTTGATCCGCTCCCTCACCACACGCCTCCCCCAGATTGATTACATTTTGCACAAGCACAAATGACGATGCTCACCAAGCACTTCCTTATCTGCTTTGAAATTTTCAGTCAACCTCAACCAAAAATCTATGGACCACCTGTGCCCCACTGCAGAAGATGCTTAGTGACATGTACTCTTATGTTTAAACGTTCTACTAATCAGGCACTTAGAATTACGTACAGGTTGATTGCAGGTTGTTAACTAACATGAATTGCATTCATGCTAACAGGAGATAAATTATTGAACTCCAGTAAGATCAGTACTACAGCTAGAACAGATCTGTCCTTCTGTAAGGACAGATGCCACAGTTTCATCCGTTCAGACTGTAAAACCTTCTAGATACTGTCACCTCTTAGGCAGCTATCTTTTTATATAATAGTAAGTAAAAGAGCCAAAACCAGTACCAGAACATCATCCAGAGTTTAATTAAAATAATGCAATTTTACAAACGGCCTCTTTTTAAATGTCTGACACACATTCCTCTGATTTTCTTCTCCTTTCACTCTGAAGCAGACTCAATTATTACATCAAAGAGAGAGCTAATGTGAAAATTAATACGGAAAAACTAATTTAAACAGAAAACTGGCAAAAAAAAAGTTGTAGGTGGTAATGGATTACATTCCATTTGTTTCCTCTGAAAGGAGATGGGGAGACCTCAAATAAAAAAAGGAGTATATACATTGAGTGGTTTATGGTAGTAGTAATCAACCTTTTGGTCTAATGCTCTGCTGAGAATCAGGAATCTTAGAAGCTCATTCAAACATGAGCTGCACTAAAAGAAAAAGCTTTGCCACATAGGGCTATAAACACTGATTTTATTCCCACTGGAGTCAGCAGCACAATTCCCATGAGCACGCTGCAGCCCTGCTCGCAGTGCAACCCCCAGACTGTAAGATAAGGAGCTCCATAGAGCAGGAAGACTCAAGTACGCCTGCACCATTCATCTGGCTGTGTATGTGCACCCTAATGTTTTTCCTAATTGATTTTTTTTTTTTTTAATTATTTTTGAAGGACAGCATAGCAGTGGATTGACATTCACAATTGCTCAAAAATAAGACGACTGCAATAGCTTTATAAATGCTAACAAAAAAAAAATTAGGGGAGACAAAATCTCATATAGTATGTCCAACCTTTTATAGAAACCACAGTGAGGGGTCAGCAGAGCAAGTGCCTGTCCTTCCCGCTGCAATTACGATCGCTGCCAGAGCCCAATCAGCTTAAACACTCCAGGGCGTTAGTAAGAATCTTTTCTTTTGACACACGACTTATGCCATTTATTGACCAACGCTGAACAAGAAACTCCAATGAAAAACTAGAAATTAGCATTACAGGTTCTGAAGTAAGAGAAAGGAAGAGGTGGAGGCAAACTGCACACCCTGTAAATGCAACCTGCATTCTGAAAAGTATATAAATGTTTTATGATGCTTACGTGTCAAGTTCACATCAACAATAAACTAAACACAGAGCCGGGGTAACCTTTATATACTGTGATGCACATGATAGTGGTAAACTGCTGTGAAGAGACCGTGGGTTGGGTTGGGTTTTTTTAATGTATATAAAAATATAGATGTATTAGTAGCGTATTTATCAACATGTATGTTTTACATGTACTTATATGTATATAAATATACATATGTATGTGATATACCTCTTCTGGACAAAAACTCGGGGTTTTTTTCCTCTTTTTTAAATTGTTCTCTGTTCATTAAGACATGCAAAATCATTTACCTCTCCACAGCCTTTCAAATCTCAGAAGTTCTGAAAATATTAGGTCCTTGAATGGAAAATAAATAGCAATGTTATATTACATTAGACAGAAAGCCGATCATAAGCAGTAACTGAATCTGATGGATCAACTGTACAAATGTTTTGGTTCGGGCTAGTCATTAATCAGAAGAATACATCTTATTGTCATATTCATAGGGTTCTAACAGAGATCAAAATAAAAAAAGGGTGTGTAAGGGTCCTGATTAATTACCATTTTCACTGACAGTCACTCCAACATAAATTCTATCTGATGCCTTTCAACATAGCCCTTCATCAGCGTGATAGCTCTTTGATTCTCCTACCTTTTATGCAGTTCCCCAGTAAAATGAGTATTATGCCTTTAATTTAAATAGTTCTCCTCCAAAGAACTGCACAGCAGCAGAGTGATGCACAGCAGCTTTAATACCATCACCACAACAAGAACTCCCTTGATGGTATAAACAGACTTAATCAGACACTACTGTCTAGGTAAACTGTTTTCATTTGGAAGCAATGCCACACTGAACACTGCCAAAGCTTATGGTCATTGGCTGAGGAACACTCAGTTCTACCCTTGGAGCCTTCTCCAAATTAATTGAGTTTACCTGTTCCTGAGATTCCAAATTTTAGGCTACTTTAGTAATAATTAAAAAAGAACCAAAAAACCCCAAACAAAGCCAAAAAAAAGCCCTGTTAATCTTTGATCTGAATAGACTATTTCAGACAAGCAGGATACTACTTGGCCATTCCTAGTTATTGCATTTGTCCATCATAGAGGTTTTTGCCAAGATTACAGTTTCATGAAGCTTACAAAAATAACTTCGGCTGCAAAGAAAAAAATATGTAAAGTCAAACTTTTTCTTACAGTTTCACAAGGAATATTCAGCAGTCTTCTTAAGGAAACTAGCCATATCAGATAACACATGCATATCTTACCGCTATTTAGAGGGATTTCTATCATATTGATGGCTTTAGTACAAATTACTTTGATATAGGTCAGTTCTTTGAATACCCTTTGACACAGGGCAATGAAAAATGTTTACCTCATTCTATAGCAAGTTCTTCATCATTCAACAGCAGAACAGCTGTTGTGCTGCACACAAAATGTGCTCATTTTGTATATACCAGAACATTAGCTCAGTTGGTTAGAGCATGGTGCTAATAACGCCAAGTTCACAGGTTCAATCCCTGCTTACTGCAGGGGGGTTGGGCTCAATGATCTCTCAAGGTCCCTTCCAACCCAAAGCATTCTATGATTCTATGATTACCGTGTCCAGTTTTGGGCCCCTCAATACAAGACAGACATGGAGGTGTTGGAGCATGTTCAGAGAAGGGCAACGAAGCTGGTGAAGGGTCTGGAGAACAAGTCTTATGAGGAGCGGCTGAGGGAACTGGGGTTGTTTAGCCTGGAGAAGAGGAGGCTGAGGGGAGACCTTATCGCTCTCTACAACTACCTGAAAGGAGCGTGTAGTGAGGAGGGTGTTGGTCTCTTCTCCCAAGTAGTTAGCGATAGGACAAGAGGAAATGGCCTCAAGCTGCATCAGAGGAGGTTTGGATTGGATACTGGGAAAAATTTCTTCACGGAAAGGGTAGTCAAGCATTGCAACAGGCTGCCCAGAGAGGTGGTGGAGTCACCATCCCTGGAGGTGTTCAAAAAACAGGTAGACATGGCACTCTGGGACACGGTTTAGTGACGTGTTGGTGTTGGGTTGATGGTTGGACTGATGATCTCAGAGGTCCTTTCCAACCTTAATGATTCCTAGTTTTTACTTTCACTATAATTAATCCAGCCACCAAGCCAGGAAACATGAAATTGCTACTCTCCCCTTAATTGGCTTAGTGATGGACTTGGTAGTGTTAGGTTAATGGTTGGACAGGATGATCTTAAAGGTTTTTTGCAACCTAAACAATTCTATGATTTGCAGCGCTCAACCAGGAAAAGATCTAAGGTCTGAAAGTTGGTGTCAATTTTACATTACCAGAAATCTTTTTTTTTTTTGGACTTGCTTATTTCACCCACTTGACCTCAGCAAGTAACACCAATTACTTGATAGTGAGTAGTAAGGTGCTCAAACTATGTTCCATAATGATTTTTCTGTATCTGTTTCTGGAACGTGACACAACTTGCTCTTCCTGTTAGGACTTGAGCCAACAAGAGAGCAACTTCTGTGGGAAGGGTGGTCATGGTGATGGGCATGGTTTTGATACCAAAAAGCAGCACGAGTATTCACAAATACAATTGTCCCTCAGTTTAAAGAGAAGCACTATATTAGTAACACCTCTGACAGAAGACCAGACAGCCCAACCAGCACATCCATAGCCCCAGCTAGGTTGAACAAGACATTACTGAAGCAAGACAAGGACTGGATTGCCATTCACCAAGGAAAGCAGAGCAAGAGATCTGGCATAGATGTCCATTGGGCATAGAAGAACGGATACTGGCTACAGATCCTGGGGTGGTTCTTGTTCATTTAGTGAGTCAACTTCTAACCTTACAGTTCTGTACTGATTCAGTATTTCACCTCAGCCTCCAAACCATGATGAATCAACAAGCAGAACAGTATACTTTTTAACACATGGGCAAATCTGGCTTCAAGAAAGACCCAGATTAAGTTTAGTTTTGAGACAGAACCTCATAACTAATGTGTATCATCCCAACACCATGCAGAAAATCACTGGTCTCACTTCCCTATTTCTAAACAAACCTATGCAGGCAATGCATATTTACAGGTTTTGTTGGTTTTTTCTTTCTTTTTTTTTTTTTTTTTTTTCTTTTGTCCAATGCCCAGAGTTCGAACGATTACCCTTGCATTTTGCAGATGCAGAGAGATAAAGGTCAATGAAATTAACACAAACTACTGGGACCAAGAGAGAACCGTGAGTTAGCAAAATAGAGTGGGGTTTAGGAAGTCAAGAGAAAAACTTCCCAGCCTTCCAACTTTTCACATTAACTTCCACAGTAGTTTGCTCAGTCCTTAGACAATTACTTCTTAGCCTAAGTTTACCAGCCTGCTACACATTAGAAATTCTATTTTTAATATCCAATTATAGATGATGTGACAAGAAAGTATATAAAACTGTATGGAATTGGATCTTACACAACCCTTCACAAACACCACTCAAGGTATACTGAACATTAAACAGGAGAATAGTTTCACTGACAACCATAAGGATTATTGTGCTCGAAATTAAGCACTGCTTAAGAGCTTTTCTCACTGAAGCTAAATACAAGTTAATATCATGACCAATAAGCATCCAGAGCCTCCTGGTTCCCTCCTGATACGAGACTTTATTCAACAGAATTAAATAAAATTGCTGCAATTTCACAGAAGTTTCACATGCTTAAAACCGGATTAATGTCACTGGGGAAAAAGTTCACAAAGCAAATATTTCACACAGACCTATAATTCAGTAATGTTTCATATAACACCACTTTAGAAGCCTGTTCTTACACTTAAAGTGTACCACTGCACAAACAAATAACTTGTTGAATAAAACACACTTTTAAGCAGATCTACAAATCTTTTACTGTAGTCAGTAAAAGGGGCAGATGCAGCTCAGAAGTCTGCCTGAAGCTGACAACTTTTGGTATCAGTCACTCATTAATACACACGCCATTTTATCAGACTTTTTTTAATGTAAAAACATGCAGGAGGTTTTTTTACCTTATTCCTGGATAAACAAGTCACTGTTCCTAAACAGTTTGCAAAAAGTAATTCTGAATGCAACTGTAAGCGTCAAGAATACTTTCTTTAGGCAAAGCGTTGAACTGCCTGATACGAGATAAGCTTGAGATGAAACAACCAACACATGTAACAGCAATGTTGTTTTGGTCAGCGGCTTAAGTTCAAGGAAACGGTCAAACAAATTAGTCAACCCAGCATATTTTTTGTGAGAAGCATGCTGCATCCTTGTTTTCACACAGCTGATTCGTATTCTTTCATTTGTTTCTCGAAGCAAGTTGCAGGCTAAAATTCCAGCTCAGGAAGAGGACAAGACACTTCAATTGACATTGATGGGAGGACCACGACGCCTGCCTTTGGGGACTCTGCCCTGAAGACCACAGCCAGCATTTATGCCAGCTGTGCAAGTACCTGTGCATAAACCAAAGAAATCACTTGCAGAGCTCAGGTAACTTGATCGCTACATGCAAAACATTCCTCAGCTCCTCTCTTCAGACTACCAGGAACACGTAATGTCAGCAGCCACACTGAATTTGGTGACACAAATCTGTTGCCTTGTGATCTCAATCACATTGCTAGTAAATACACAGACAAGTATTAATTTCATGGCCTAATGACCAAGGCCCTGATTATCTAATCTTAGTAGTCTTCTATTTGTAAACACAGAACAATTCAGTTAGTTCCATTCTGCAGGACAGATGCACGCTTCTCCTCCAGGCAAAGCTGCAGTGGAACACTGGCATCCATGAGGATCCTTCAGAGGTCCCTTCTCAGCAGAGGAAACCTCTCTGCTCACCTCTCCTCCACATTTTCTCAGGAGTGACAAATACAGAACTGTATTACTGGTAACCATCAAGCTTCTAGTGACAGCCACGTAAGTGCAGTATATTCGGGGAGGGGAAAAAAAAAAAAAAAACCCAAGGCAGCTGCAAAAACAGTGACCTGTTACAGGAAGGCCAAAATGATTTGTTCTCATAACAGAACTAGTCTCCATCCTACTCCCAGCACCCTCAAGTAATGCAGAGCACATTTTTTTCCTCCCTGTAAGAATGATAGATGTATAATGTGGTGAGAACTGTTTTCTACTGTTGTAGCTGCATTTTCTTTCTTACCTCACACAACACTTTGTCTGGAAGAGATGGATAAATATTTGACGTGGCATCATTCCCAATGCTCCCCACAATATAAAAGTTTTTAAAAAATTAAATGTTTTGTTTTCCTGTGTAATAATTAATGACAAAGGTTTTTTTCTTGCTTTTGTATTCACTGTAATTACAAAACAAATTACATATTTTCACACACATAAAAAACCTCTGACATTATTTTACTGGTTCTGCCAGCTAGGATTTGAATAAGAACAGGATCACAGCTAACGAAGTCAGCACTAAAACCCTCATATAATCTTTCTGAATACCCAAGAACTTCCATATGGAGTAAAAATAAATCATTTTTATGACTGCTTTCTGACAGTTAGGAGGAGTATAAAAGAAGACACGAACTAAAAAAAAAAAATGTGAGAATTATGAAAGTATGTCAAACGTATGATGTGGCACTAGGATGTGAAGAAGCCAGTAAGAGATGAATGCAGTGTAAAAACGTACCTTTGGGTTTAGTAGTGGCAAAGTTTGTACAGTCTACTTAAAGATAGTCACAAAACTAAGAGGTACTGAAATAAGGATTTTAAATCTGCTGTGACTGCAATCTGTCACAGGCTAAGCTTAAGACCAAAGATTCCTAGCATTTTTTTTTTCTTTGTTAGTCCATTAGTAACGTATCAAAGAATAAAAATGTCTAAATGAAAAAAGCAATTTTTTAAGCAAATAATTCTACTGTGGTTCAGTATAATGCATTTCCATGCTTTCAATCTGTAGAAATAAGCAGACTCAGTTTAACAGCACGTTTCATCTTGCAATGGAAACATTTAGGAGACATAGGACACCCCCCCAAGATCCTACAGGTGCCTACTGCATACCCCAGGTGACAGCTATTACCAGAAGTCTCATCAACACACAACAGCTGACAAAACACTATTCCTCCAAGTGCTTGGCAATTATTTTACCATTAAGTACTTCACTGATCTTACCATAACATTCACAAGTACATACAAATATTCTTATGATTTATCACTGGCCATAGTCTGTTCCACCATCGCTGATTTGCATGAGAATTTGGTTCCAATACTAACAAATATCTTATTTCAAAGGTTAAACTCTTTGTATCGTAAGGACAAGAGGCAGCACTACATGTGCTCTCTCTAAGCTTTTGAAAAGTGATCTCCCTTTTTTTTTGCACTGATTCTGTTCTTCCTCATTTGAAAGCAGGCATGTGCAATGAAGTTCTTTCTGATCAGCAAAATCTGTTTTAAAAAAAAAAAAAAAAAAAACCAAAAAAACACATACCTTTCTCCTCCCAACTCCCTTTCATTTAGAAAGGAGCCAACTTAGACCTCAGCTGGCTGTGTAACTTCCAGAGACCTCCAAGAAGAATATTGTGATTGTGAACCACATATCTAGAAGAGTAAAACTTGGACTGCCAAGCATATGCATATCACTAACTCCGACTTGCTATCATTTGACCACATCGTTATCAATGAACCTGTTCTAAGATCTTCACAGTCCTAACTTCTAAAATGACAATTTATTTTTATAGGATAAAAACGCTCTTCTGACATGGGAGGAGAAGGCTGCATAACCGAGTGTCAAAAAACCCCTCGGAGATCTGGAAGGCAGACAAGTGCTTTAAGTCCCAAGACTGGGGTTAAGAACAACGAGCCAATTCATCAGAGCAGTGACTGCGATCCAGCACACGCTGCGAGGGCAAGCAGAGCACGGGCACACGCTCCGGCCGTCCTGCCAGCCAGACCAGGAGCCTCGGCTCAGACCCTGGCAGCCCCCGCCTGGCTGCCACCTAACCTGGCTCTCACCTACGGCTCCGGAGCATCAGGAAAAGCCGGGACCTTGCGAGCATGGTGAGGATGACACCCCTATGGGCTGGAGAAAGAGTATTTGGTCACCTTGTGTCCTGGTTTCGGCTGGGATAGAGTTAATTTTCTTCCTAGTAGCAGGCACGGTGCTGTGTTTGGGATTTAGTAGGAGAAGAATGCTGATAACACGCTGATGTTTTTAGTTGTTGCTGAGTACTGCTTATGCCAGTCAAGGACTTTTCAGCTTCCCGTGCTCTGCCAGGGGCACAAGAAACTGGGAGGGGGCACAGCCAGAAGAGTTGATCCAAACCGACCCAAGGGCTATTCCATACCATATGGCGTCATGCTCAGTATAGAAACTGGGGGGGGTTGGCCGGGGAGCAGCGATCGCTGCTCGGGAACTGGCTGGGTATCGGTCGGCGGGTGGTGAGCAATTGCATTGTGCATCACTTGCTTCGGATATCATTATTATTATTATCATTAATATACTGTTACTATTATCATTACTATTTTACTTTATTTCAATTATTAAACTGTTCTTATCTCACCCCAGGAGTGTTCCTCACTCTCACTCCTCCCATTCTCTCCCCCATCCCATCGGGGCAGGGGCAGTGAGCGAGCGGCTGCGTGGTGCTGAGCTGCTGGCCGGGGCTAAGCCACGACACCTGGCAAGCAGTTTAACTTAGTTTCTGCAACAGACCACACAGCGCTCGATTCTACTGCCAGGGGACCTAAGAAAAGCAAAGCTACGGGTTTCTCCAGTCCTAACTTGCCTGTCCTCCTTCCCCACCCACGCACACGCAGCTCGTGTCACCGCTGTGCAGGGCCTCCACCGGGAACAGGATGTTACGATTCCTGTAGCAGGCTACAGATTGCCAAGGTGTAAGGAGCAACGACTGCTGGCCCCCTCCACCCCAAAATATATTAGAACTGGTTATAAAATCAGTAGTTAATATTACATGTTCATGCTTCTTTTGCATACTACCATTGTTCTTGTTAGTCATCCGAGGACAAAATTAGGAAATTTTTTCCTGAAATGCTTTTAGGCTCTACCCTGGAATTAACAGTTTCTATAAAAAAGGAAGCATTAAAAAACCATTTAACAGCTGGATACAACATCTGCCTTTCCCAGGTCATCAGTACTTAAGAACAGTTAATTTATGAAACTATGAGGCTGCAGAGAGACTGTCAATTAAAAGAATCATACTTCTTTCTAGTTTAAGCCTTGTCTGCTCGGTGTTCCAGTTAAATAAATTGTCCTCTTCGCCTTTTTTAAAAAGCAAGTTATGCCAAAGGGAAAGAGCCATCACCTCTTCAATATTCCAGTAATTTTTTTCACAATAATGGGTCATTTGTCTTAGCACTCCATTTCATAGAGTCATGTGGCCTTATATAGTACTTTCACATCTCAGATTTATGCTTGCAAAATTTTAAATATGAACTTGAAAGGTTAAAAATAGTAAAGAGAAGCACGGTAAAGAAAATTGTGTCTCATGCAATATGCACATAACTTCCTTCTTAAATACCAGAACTTAGGCAATCTAAGAATTTCTCTGGGATGTAGTATGTAATTTCTGAGTACGTATGTGGGGCAGGCAGTACTTAGTCACCTGCACTGGTTTTCTTGATGTGATCAGGGTCTTGGTGGTCAAATAGTGACACCCAGCCTTTATGACCAGGGCTTAACACCTTTGTAGTCTTTCTGTTTTCTGTTTCACCTCTAATATGTACTGGGTGAGAGAAGTACATGTACATAAAAGTAAGAAGACCTTTCTAAAAAAAAAAAAAAAAAACAACACACAAAACAGAAAAAAAAAAAACCACACACACACCACCACCCAAAAAACCCACACCACCACACAACACACCACAAACACAAACCATCTGGCAATCCAGGAATGTGTTCAGGAGTACAAACTAATTTTAACTCATTAACAGACTTCCAATAGTCAGCACCTTTTTTTAAGATGAAAAACACAATCATACTTCCCGAGTCTGTATAAAAAGGTGATACAATTCTTGCTTTCAAAAATAAAAATAAACATCACTTCATAAAGAATAAGAAGCCAAGCCTGAAAAGGGCAATTTAAGAATATAAGCAAGGAAATAATTATTTTGAAACAGACCAATTATACACTCAATAGGAAAGCACTGTTTCCAATTTATAATGAAGCACTTTTTAAACATCTCTGTCGTCAAGCTCCGAATATTATACTACTGTTGAAATTCATTCCCTGCCAAAAGTAAGAAATTGGAGTCTTTTCATTTCATGGTTTGAAATCAGAGTTTAAAAGCATCTTTTTTTTTTTTTTCCTCCTTCCCCCCCCCTTTCCTTTTTCCCTAATCCCAGTTCTAATTACACCGATGTAGGGCTGTACCTCATACAGGTATGCCAGTGTTTCCATTATCAGAGCTTGTTAAGAAAATACTCTTTCAAGAAGGACATTGGCATACGAGTATCTCAGCATGAACAAAAACAGATTTAACAAAATCTGGCATCAAAAGTTACTTCTGCAGAAAGCAAAGGAGATCAAAAGCTAGCTCGCACACCCACACTCACACAAACAGACACTTTTAACGTCAATGAAAGAAAAAGGGCACCAAGCATGCGTAGGATAAATGACTACAAATGGATGCTCAGAGGGGCATAGACGAGACAGGAACCCAGATACAGCCCTCGGTTCACTCTCCATCTTCATGACTCGTGTCCCAAACTAAATGGCCGTAGGTGGAGTGAGCTTCCTCCCGCTCAGATTTCAGTGCAGAACTAGGCCTACATCTGTTCCGAATTATGGCTACAACTTACACTTCTTGTTACCACCACCCAAAGCAAAGCTTTCACTGTATCAGAGCTAACAGCACATTCTTACTACACCAGTACTGCCAGAGCAGCACAGCCCTCCGACAGCACACCCATGTAGTTGTGACACCTCTCACATCACTAAAATATCGTTCATGTAAGAAGCTATACTCATAAGTAAATTTATTCTGGGGGCTGCAGGAATACACAGAATGAGAAACAAACCATAACCTGCCAAACACAGGGCATCTAGATTACACGCCTAGGCTGCAACAAAACTCATCCATAACTTCAGCCAAGAAGTTTTGTTTCCGTTTTTCTAACCTCTGGCAGGCTTTGAAGAATCAGGCTTAGCTTCTCTGCCAGCCCTTCTCCTGAACCAGCTGTGGTTTATCATAATATAATCCCATCTTCAATTGCTCAATCCATCCTTTGCAGTATACATTTCCTTGTGTTAAGCCAGTTATTGGCCTGTGGCTCCCCATTCTTTCAGACTCTCTCAAGACTTGCTCTTTTAATATTCAGTATGTGCTTTTTTCCACACATAGCACATTAAATAAATTGGTTCCATCACTCCTAACATTTTAAAAATGCAAACACATACATGTGGCCTAAGATGCATGCTATAACCCCACAAATTACACTAAGTCTGCCAAGTTCCATTTTGCAATCACTGGAGGGGGAAAAAGTGTTAAACCAGATGTAAAAAAAAAAAAAAAAAAAAAAAAAAAATTGTAAATTCTCCTATGGCAAGAATTTCATGCCAAGATTTAACACAGGATGCACAAACTTTTATAGTTAAGTTACACAGCTCTGAAAATAACTTTTTTTCCTGATGGAGATACTGAAATACCTTAGGTGCAATAACATACACTGACTGTCTTAAAGTCCTCATAGCTGTCTTGTGTGAATGACAGCTAACAATAGTACCATACACAGTAATATAAATTATATCCCACATTAACGTATACCATATCAATATATGCTACATAGTTACATAAGAAAGAATGTAGCAAAATAAAAGACAGACTGAGATTTATAAGGAAATAGAACAAACTCAGAATTTCCATTTGGACTCGCATCATTTTCATTTCACCTCTATATTCCTGCTCTTCTGCTAACAAGCAGTATGCTCTAACTTCAAATTCCGGCAATGTGAAAGTAGAACAGAACAGACACGATACAGCGACTAAGAAATACTGATTTAAGTCATATGTACAACTCAAGCATCAAGTAGAATTTTTGAAGTTTCCAAATCCCTATTTCTGTTTCTACTATTTACATTTTATGGGGAAATTGTTACAAAACCAAATGCAGGTTTCAGAAGTTAAGTCTGATTTTAGTATAATATTCAGTAAACTGTTTAGTATAACTGGCGTACTTGCACGAGTGCATACCTACATCCAGAAAATGCCTTTAACTCCAAACTTTAAAAACACTTTCCTAACAGAAAATTTTACATTCTACTATTCCATGAAGTAGACGTTATTCACATTTCACCTTGGGTAAGTAAACAAAATTAAAACTTCTCCCCCAGTGTCACCGAGAGACCCTAGTGAACTAACCCATACACCCAGAGGCCAAGGTATTGCAGCTGCATCGCTGGAGAATCTGGAATGCTACACCATCTCCCACAGCCAGGAGCTCAACCACATCACTCAGTACCTGGACACAGTGGAGATACCAAGGAAGGGAACCTCATTCTGCAATTCCTTCCATATATTTAATGAAGAATTCAATAATGGACCTTCAATTCTGTTTATCATCAGGCTATAAATAGCTACATTTGCAATTATAGATATAACTCGACTCTATCAGTATTTCTCTTCCACAAAAATGAAATTCCCAACTCTAAAAGTCACTGTATTTTCAAACTTATCTACTGTGATGTAGGTGGTATACAGAGCAATAGCATCATGAGATTTAAGTGGTACCCAGACCGCATCTCACGCCGCCATACAGTGGTACCTTCCACTTATTTGCATACGTCCATTGCTTGTGTATCAAAAACCAATACTTTTTTGTCTATTTTCGTTTCAGAGAAGTTGGCTGTCTTCCGCAGTATACTTTGACCATCTTTTACAACGTCCTCTGTCAGTGGAATCCCATCTTGTCTGTCTAAGGAAATATTGTGCCCCGAAGACTCCACTAAAACCATCCCGACTCGGTAGCTGTCGGGTGGCTGAAGGCACCGGCTCGGGCAGCCTGCAGCTGGAGAGGATTATAGCTCACAAATGCTGCCAGTATCAGCGAGACGGCAAGTAGCAGACAGTTCATTTTACAAAAACTTAATGGAGTGTATGGCCCTGGCTGCTTAATACAAGCACTGTCAAGGCATCTAAGCAAAAAGTCTCAACTGTCACTGCTGACAAGCTGAGCAGAATTATTTGTCACAGTAGAATAGATAAGAGACCAGCAGAGTGGTGCATGGTGAGATTCCCATACATCTCCACGCTGCAGCCTCAGACAGCAGGCATGCGGTTTCCTCCAACACTCTGGCAGTATAATGTAATCTTACTACAAGGCAGTATGGTTAAAATGTTAATCTTTCAACTTCATATTTTAACTACATTTCCCTCCTTTTTACTCAGTGTTTTACATCTTCTAATTAAGTGGTCTCTGACTTCCCCTTCATATTTTCTGAAAAAGACAGCAGGCAAACCCCTGAACAATCTCCAGGTCATTAGCCAGTGTAATCCATGTCATCAATATGTCAAATTATACCAGTTAAAGAACTAACCTGATGCATCTGTTCTATCACATAAAAGCTTTCATCTGGATATTTATTCTAACCCCATGAAAAAGGCTCTCATTTATTATCTTTCAGCACATGTGTACTCATTAGCAAAGACTTCCAAAAAGCTAATTCTTTCCCCGCTAGTGCTTACACACCAAAGCTCCCATTACAGAGTGCTGGATGTACACAGCCTACTTATTTAGGATATATACCATCCTTCTACACACAGAAACGTGGCCTTAAAATTCTACTACTCCTCACAATAGAAAGTAATGATTTTCATTTATCAGTGTTTACCCTGCAAACCCACATTGATATTAACACTGAATAACTGTAACCAGAAAGGTGTATATTCTTCTATAAACTCGTCAATTACCTGAAACTCAAAGAAAATTTGCTCAAAATCATCAGTCAAGAACTATGAAACAAACTACTTTGGACAGAAGCCAGGCAGTTATATCTGATGCACAAGTGCTGATCTAGGCTTAATATCTACTATGCAACCTAAAATAAATTTCTTTAATTTATAACTCAGCTACTATATTGCACTACCATAGCCTTCATAACAATTTTCTGTTCCATTAGCCTACTGCACTTCATCAAATCTAATATGTGAGTTATTTTGGACAAATGTCTTTTTATGGAATGAGTCTTGTCAATGAAGCACAGTAGAGCTCAGGTCCTCCATAAAGGCCAGCTGATGTGAACATAATACATATAGCAGCATCACTGCCCAACTAATTCACAACCAGAAACCTGTTGGTTTTTTTTTTTTTTTTTCAGTGGCCTGCCAGACAAGTATAGGTGGGTCTGTATTCTCTGGGCTTCTGCTTCTGATCATACCCTTCACCTGCCTGCTGTACTTAGAAAATAAGCTCTATGGGTGATGGAATTTCTCTCCTGTTTGTGTAACACCTGATAAAAATAGGGGCCTAAGCTGGACTAAGCCAAGTACTGTAGATTTTCCTGTAATACCTACAAATACTTAAGCCTTTATTAAGAAAGAATATACTGTCAAGGAGTGTTTTTCAGAATGTATATAAGCAGACTGTAGATCTATAATCGTTTAGGATCATTCCAATCAACTGTCTGATACGGACGACAATGAAGTACCTAGAAGTGTTACTAGTTTGGAGTATTTCTTCTTCTTAATCGTTTTAACACATTGAGTATACAAATGAAAATTAGGAAGCTATGCTCATCTGAACTTTATTGAAGGTTACTTACTAAGTTTGAGAACATAATTTTACTTGGTATCACTTAAAAACATTATCTCAAAACCAAATTCCTAGTGTCTGTAAATATATTACCAAAATTAGTACAATGAAGGTGATTTATGAGCTCTAGTCTCCACAATTGATAACCACACAAGAAAAATGCCTGCAAGGCAGTATTTTGTATTCAGCAAAAGAGTTCATCCAGGACCAACAATTAAGTTGGTGCACCCAGAGGGCAACTACTTAGTGACAAAAACTTCATTATTGTAGCTCTGTGTTTAATCCATGCAGACTGTCTATGATGATTCACTCAAGACTAAGGGGGCAGAGGGCAGAATGAATACTACTTAAATAGTTCTCCTTTTGGGATGAAGCATCCGAAGGCAGTAGCACTACCAAGGGTTTATGCTCATAATATCATTCCAAAATTCTTTATGAAATTTTTGTAAAATTATTTAAAAACAGATATCGTCAAACACTGATACATGCATGATTTTCTGCATGTGACATTAATGAGTAACCAATTTGTCATTCACAAAAGAGTCGATGCCTAGCCTGAAAATAAGCACCAATAAAGAATGTATTTTAAAGCAACTCCCGCGACCCATTCGTAACTTATTAACACTGGCAACCATTGTCACATGCGGATATGCAAACCAAAGATCTATGTGAATTGCAAAAAGAACCATTCGACAGATTGGATCAGAAGAGCTCTGCAAAAGAAACTAACAGCATAAGTTTGAAGTGCCAAATCTCCTTCTTCTAGTCAATACAAAACCGATATTTCCCTCCAGACAGGTTTCTTACTCAAAGTTTTAAGAAAAGAATCTTAAGGAGGAATGAAGTAATAGCGAGAAGTGAAAGTGATAATACAGACTGAGTCAAGTTATAAAGGATTGTCAGACAAGGATGAGAAGAGAACCGGGTAAGTGACGGAAAATAACTGGATAGTGAGGCAAGGCTCCCTACATCGTACAGATGCCCGTTTTGCTTGCTTGTTCCTGCCACCTCTTGCTTTACAACTAGGGCCCACTACTAAACCATCAGATGGCACAAAGCAGTTCCACTTTTTAGGCACAGTCCTTCAATCTCAAAAATGCCGTGAGGTTATCACTGGATGCGACACAAGTACTTTGCCACACTATTTCCTAAATATTGAAATGGTCCCAGTATCCCAAAGGCAGTTCTTCCCCACACTAGTTTTCCAGGAAAAACATACACATTTCCTGAAACATTCTTCCTCACAAAAGCACTAGAAGCTACAATTATTGAAATGTTAGCAGGAAAGGATAAAACCCAAATGAATAAAATTCAGCTAAAAGCATCGTTAACTAGTCTTCTATTTGACATTCACTAAATTTAGGAGTTTATGATCGTTAAAACTAAAATTAAAAAAAGGAAAGTTCAGCATGTTATCTCATCTCTCAAAGACCTTCCCCGCTTCCAAACAGCCAATGGATATTTCTACATTTTTTCCTGCACACTGTCAGAGACTAACAAAGTTTTCACTTTGTCTACAGTAAGGAATCTACATGTTCCAGAGATGAGGCCTGACAAATCGATTACTATGTATTACTCTTCTACACACAAATATACATACATCTACAAAACCAGGCCAAGAATCGGGAAGACGACGGGAAGACGACAGAAGCCTCATGACTGGAGCCGAGAGCTGTTCCCCATGGCTGAAATTCATTCATGGACAGAAGACTCGTACATAGTTGAAATCCCATCCAATTCCTCAAAAGACGGACGCACACATGTGCGGACCCTGCACAGAGTTAATTTTGCCTCCCAGCTGAGCCATCAAATTGCCATAGCTCTGACACAATCAGCTCCTTCCTCACTGAAAGACTGACAGAAGTGCACCGGGCTTCAGAAGACAAGCTTTTACATTCATAACAAGAAACAGCTGCAGTGTTGACGATGGGGTAAGGCCTAATGCTGTGGGGATACTGTACTAAGTTCTGGCATCACAAAATTAATACTGTGAATTTGCAGAATCAAGGCAGCGAGGCAGAAGGAGATAAAACTAAACATTAATGCAAATTAGAATGAATATGAAAAATAGGTGCATACAGTAAAGGTAGACGCTTGCTAATTCACACTGTTGAAAGTGCCTAACAGGTGAGCAGCTAACCTACTTATGGGTGCTCAAAGGACCTAAAAAAGCCAGCATTAAATTGCATTAACTCACACCTCCAAAAAAGCTCTGCCACTATATGAGCAGCAAAC
This sequence comes from Pelecanus crispus, assembly GCF_030463565.1. Taxonomy (NCBI): domain Eukaryota; kingdom Metazoa; phylum Chordata; class Aves; order Pelecaniformes; family Pelecanidae; genus Pelecanus; species Pelecanus crispus. Next base: position 7,840,567 of record NC_134651.1, on the reverse strand, counting down.
CATGGTTTTGAATACAGTTAATCAGCCATACAATGAGAAGAGAGAGGGACAAGCGTAAAAACCAAACCTAAGTATTTCAAAAGAAAAGTGTTTCTTTATAATGTTAGTTTTGGAAAAGACCTATGCTTGAATTTTGCTCACTGGTAAGTGCACTCCTCCCTACCAATTTAGCCAATCAGTTAACAATGTAATATCATACTTCCTAAGAAGATATCATTAACCCAATCTCACAGACCAAGAAACAAGAAGATTACAACATCCTAATTACACAGAAATGCATAACATCAAATGGGCAAAGATAATCACATAATTCAATAGAAAATTAAGAAGGTTAAACCACTAACAATTTAATCAAAGCTGAAGCAACAAAACAAGCGTAAAGTTACAAATTACAAGACATCCATTCAATTCTAAATGTAAACACAAGTTTAAGATTTTTGTCTTGTACTAACACAAAAGACCAAATAAGACGTGCTTCATCGGTAAATAAGCTTCGTCAAGAATCAATGCACATTTATGAACTTTTTGTCCATCCGGTTTTCCCTTTTCCCTAAAAGCTTCAAAGTGAGGGTTCCGAGGGATCTTTTCAGAACCACTTAGGAAGCCTGCACCGCAAGATTTCAAGCGCTATGTATATTGGCACAACTGAAGTGCGACATACTGACTGCATCATAAAAATGCCAAGACTGACATTCACAGCTGTAGCAATTCATCTAGATAGCACCGCAATATATCTTCACTTCAATGTGTAAAGAAACAAGGTCTAAACATTAAAAACTTGCTGCTTGCCAGTGAAATAGCTCCACGATTCCATTTATACAGCGAAAGGAGAACATTTAACCTTAAAAGCCTTCATCCCATGCCAGAACGTATACAAGGCTTTGCTGGTTGCTCTGGAGTCACAAATGAGAAAGCCTCTTTTGACCAGGATACCATAACAAATTGCAGCGCCCGGGCCGTTTACGGGGCTGCATTATCCCATCCTAAAGGTCTTGCCGCTGACTCTGCTCAGCCTAGCACACACAAAAGGGAAGCGAGCCCAGAGGGAGTTCTCCTCATCACCTGCCTGGCAGCTGGCAAAGACTGAAACACGGTCTCCCGGCAAACAGCACTAGGAAAAACAGGTAAGCAGAACACATCACCTGAAATCACTCCTCACTCTCCCACATCCCATCTTAAGTCTCACAAATTCATAATTACGAGAGTTTCAGGAGACAGGAGAAAGGAGAAAGTAGAATAGCTTACCTGGACAACGAGAAAGTAGTAAGGAAGGCAGGTAATTTCTTTCACTTTTCAATATCCTAGCTATTTCTGAGCTTTAATCAGTCATCTCCTTCCCCAAAATCTGCCATGCAACAAAAGGCATGTCCCAGAAAGGAATTTTTAATACCGGCTCCTTGTGAGACAAAACTGATACATTTTAGCCCATTTCTTTTTAATAAATGCAACGATTTTAATCAAATTTGTTCAGAGGACAGAAGATTAGTTAAAGAGGAGAAGTAAATGAAACATTAAATTCAGGTATCACTGGGAATTAAAAATGTAATTTTATGTTATTATCAGTGGTATATTATGAATAAAGTATATGCAATATGCAATTAATATGCAGCACAATATGAAGAGCATTTGAGAAAAATGGATTTGATGTGTAGGACAGAAAGGTCATGAATTCTTAAACCCATTTCAATTTGCTTTACTCTGTTCAATTTTCCCATGGGCATCTGTTTAAGTATTTCCAGGTATGGGGAAAATCACTACTAAATTCTGATACGTTTTAGGGCAATTAGGGTTCATGACAGGCAACCCAGTATATTTCCTACACAAATCAAGGCACTACTCCTGTAAGGTTGTTTTCGTTTGAGCAGATAGCTACTGCCCACATGGAGCTACATGGAAAGCAAGAGGACAAAGACCAGCAGTTCACAAGAGTAAGTCAAGCAGTAGAGTAACACCGCTAATTAAAACAGTTAAAATATTCTTAAAACTTAATCTAAACTCCCAGCTTACCTAAGGTTAAAATGTTTTGTTCAGAGTCACTAATCAGTGCACAAAATTACATTTTCCTAAGCCACTCACTGTCCTGCTTATGGGTGTTTTGAGGGAGAAGATAGAAAGTAATGTCCTATCAGACTAGCAGTACATTTCACCTGTTAAGCATCACCAAGAGGAACAGCAAAAGTACCCAGAGAATAAGACAAATATGCTGTGAATTAACGAATGCCCATTTGATTTAAAAGCATTTGCATTTATACTTATTTGAAATTATTTTTTCATTATCAACCCAATAGACACACTGCCATTTTGCTTGACTTCAGCATTTTTCATGTAACACTAATATCGCTAAGGATTTATCACCGTCTTTTTGAGCACTAGAAGTTTTTCTTAGCTCACTAAACTACACCCAAAGATTACCACATAAGTTTTGAATTCACAGGTACCTGAAACTCTTCAGAAAACAAATAGCCAATATAAAGATTTCTTTTACTGCCACTTGACTCCGCTCAGGTGCAACAGTGCATAAAACAAACTAAGTGCAGTTGTGTACACAGGCACGGGCACATTCAGACTTCGTGGTATGCGTTTGGCAGCCTGCTTTCAGATTCCTTAATCTTTCCTTTCACTCTTCCCCAGGCAACCAGATTCTTTAAGCACACTGGAGCTCAAACAAAAACTGTATGCACGGAGTCTCATTTTGTACATTAAATTTATATAGAAGCAAAGAGACAGTCCAGTGGTTTTGCAAATCTCATACTCATAATTAAAACATTCAATTCTACGTATGTGTTAAATTTTGAGAAGATTTTTGGGGGGGTTTAAAAAGATAAATCAACGTTACTTTCAAGCTTACATGAAACGAGCAATTTTTTCATCCGTTTCCTACAGCCATTCATTTTATCCATCCAGTCTAATTGTATAGTTTCACAATTATCTGCTTATTCCAACCCATGTAATCTATTGACATCTCATTTCTAATAAATGCTGTTTTGTGCTTCTCCAAATGCATTCAGCTGAATGGCTGTTTTTGACAAACAGCATTTATAGAGGGCAACTGTGATCACCCAGACTGACCTTCTTTCTACATTGCACAGGCCAAAGAATTTAACTCAGTAATTTCTGCATTAAGCCCACAAGCATCTAGCTGAAATTTCAGACTTCCAACTTGATTCCTAAGGTTCACACATTTGATAAATCCTCTCAATTTCAAAAGACAATTATTACTTTCCATCAGTTCTGAGTCCCGATATTAGACCCAAATTTTCCTTCTATGCAGAAGGAAACACAGCGAGACACTTACAACCATCACGCAAGTTCAGTAAAGCCAGATAATTTATCCACAAATAAATAACATACAGCAAAAGCAGCAAGCGTTGAATATTACTGACTACCAAAGATATACTGTGAGACCCCTCCTCACGGTATTATTGCAACTCAGAGATCAATAATTCTGCGTTTAAGCTTGTCAACTTATAACATTCTCTCTCATGCATCAAACTTCTTAACATTGATATCAAAGAAGGTGCAATTTCAAGAGTCTCACAAAGAGTTTTGGGGGCAGGGGGGTGCAGTACTTATTTCAGGGGTCAGTGCTAGTATACATTTAAATACATTATTTTTAAAATTTAAAAAAAAAAAAACCCCACCACTGATACATTTATAAAATTCCAAGTCCAGGAATTTGGGTTTATTTTAAGTTAAAAAATCAGTTGCATGTTCTGAAATAAAACTACAGACACCATACTTAAGTCACACAATTGCACAGCTGAGAAACAAAAGGTATTATGCTTAAAGATCTACCAGCGCTTGGCAACAGGGACCAAGGTGACACTGACCTCATATAGTCAAAATTACTTACATGGTTCTGTTCATTAACTTCCAAGTACAGTAGCTTTGGACAATTATCTGTTTCACGGCTCTCATCAAGAGGACCACCCTGCCATCTCTCTCATTTTGGATGTTTACTGAGCCATAAACTAAGTAAGTGTCCTCAGACAGGCTGCCACGTATGTCCATATGTTCTAGTCTCGTTCATGGTAAGAGATGATCTAACCAAGCATGAGAGCAAGAAACTAAGACAACTTAAATTATATTACCGAAAGTCTTTCCTAGATCAGAAACACCTCAGTTAACATTCAAAGGAAGTCTTTGACAAGCAGACAAAAGAATTCACCTGAAAAAATGTCCTTTATTTTGTTGCTGTTAGCCTGATGTCATCTGCCAAAAAAAACCAAAAAAGTCTCCTCTTCTTCATTACGTTATCGGCATAAACATGTTTATGTATAATATCTCTGCTTCGAATCTTCATGATTTCAATGCATCCTTGGTTCAGTTACACCTGACCTCTATACTCAGAAAAGATCGATAGTTCTGCTTTTTTAAAGTAAGGGTGAGTGTATGCGAAAGAGCCATTTTCTTGAGGAAATCACATGGCTCTGAAAATTCTGAAAGCAAATTTTAAGTCATAAAGCTTTTATCTTTCAAAGCATTTAGCTATAATTTGCCTTACCTTATCCCTTACTTCATTACTGCAATTACATTAGATGATCAAGTAAAAAAAACAGAACAGTAAAACTGCAAGCAAAAGGCAGCAAAATATTTTCGGTGATTAACCTTTGCCTTTGAAATTCGTATTCACATATGATTTGGTAACCTAAGAGCACACAGGAAATCTGCAGATTAAGAGTATTTTTCTAGGTGAAGCACATTTTAACGACCAATAGATATCTTTTGAGATATTTACTTAGTGCTTGCCTTTTTTCATTCTTTACTCCTGTAGAGAGCTAGAAAGAAGCACAGTGTGTTTAACTGATTAGACAAAGATATCTGCTTACTCAGCCTAAACAAGAGTTTAAAAATTTTGCTTAATCCAGCTCTTAGGACTCAAGGCCTGTCAGATAAAGAAATAGTGAATATATTATGGTTTGAGAATAAACCCATACATGGAGACTATTTATTTTTAACCAGTGAAAGTAATATTAATTGGTATTGCATTCACAGTAGAGGTGTGCTACCAGAATGCAAACAAGCAGAGATTATTCAGAACAGAGGACAGGCAGTGATTTTGAAATGTTAATTAGAAACACAAGGGATATGAGAGAGTAGTGGGGAAAAAAATGAATGTGCTGATTATGAGAAAAAGAGAAACTTTTTAGAGCAAAGCATCCAGAATAACACTTCCAGTAAAAACAGAAACATGCAGTCGGCAGAATAAAGTGTGCACATCTACAGTGCCTACAGCAAACCCTATTCTGTGCAATCAGGCAGCACTGAACATCAAGCCGTCTTTCTACAATACAGTACCTATAGACTCACCAGGTTTACTACAGGCCAACCGCATCTCCCACGGAAATCAGTAAGAGTTTCGTCATTGGATTTTGTCATTGGTCATGGAAAGCAATACCAAATAGAACAACAGCTTCATTCAGATAAATTGTGCAACTCACATTAAACTAGAAGAATTGTAAGTAAGTTAACATCCACAGCCATAATAACACCACCAGTAGTTTTTGCTATCTGGATTTTGGGGAAGATATAAAACAACACTTTAATTTGAAATGTTTAAGATGCAAGAGATATTATTAAGTAACAGTTTGCTTCTACTGTTCATTACTATTGAACTTCAAAGAAACAAGAGCTTCGACACAAAATTTCACTTTTTCTGCTAATATCTTCCATGCACCTTCTCTTGTGATGCCTTCTTTCAAGCTTCATTCAAACAGTCAAACAAACAAAAAAAATCAAACCAAACCAAACTTAGAAATCAATCATAAATGAACCTGATTCTAATGCAGATTACCACAAACTGTAACATCAATTTAATCCCCCTAAGATTAATGAAATGCAACAGGAAAAGTGATGGGCATCAGAAATTTCTGCTTGTGTCTTCATGTGGAGGTCCCTGCAAAAGGGAAGTTGAGTGAAGGGTAAAATCAACTATTTTTCTATTGTGCCACAGCGTAGACAGGTCTAAAAATTTTTGTTATGTAAAGAACCAACAACAGGAAGAAAGAGGCAACTAAGCATACAGGCTCTGTTTGTTTTCAGAACAGAAATTCAGAAACTCACATGTAGACAGGAAAGGTTATCAATTTAAAAGTTTAAGGCTGCTTTATATAGCAGTATCAAAATTCTAAAGCCACTATCACAACCCCAGTGCACATGCAGCTATGCCATCTATTTATTTATTTTTGCTTTACTGTCCTCTCTGAAATGGGGGCAAGAGTTGGTCTCAGTTTGTCTCCTACCCATGTGTAAGCTTGAGGGTGGAAGAGGAAAGATCCTACAAGTTTAATTGCCATGGTTGACCAAAAATGATACCAAAATTAACATGTATCTTTGTTTCTTTAACAAAGAGAACCTGCTTAGGAACCTGATTTTACTTTTGGTTATACTGATCCAAGTTAGAAGTAAACTCATTAGATATGCTGTGAATAAGGAAAGACTTAAACTAGGATCATAGTAATTCCCTGCTATTGTAGGATGCAGCAGATTATTTCATTTAAATCCATATTGATTTGTTTCAACACAGCACACCAATGCAATATAGCACCAACAAAAGGGGTTGTTCTGAAATAAAATCTTTACAATTAAACAAGCATTGGATTTTATCGATACTAATTCTTTAAGACATGGGAATCACCGATTTTGTTACATTATCAAATAAGATAGTTTAAGACCAGAACCCGAGGATTACGCACAGTTACTGCAAATAAAGTTAGCCTTTTAGAATTCAGAATATAAGTTCCATTCATATCTAATTTCATCTATTATAATTAATGGATCATAGAAGAGTAGTTACTAAACACATTAATGACATTTTAATACAGTCGTGAAAATTATATTGTCATAGGAGTCTTACATACAAAACTAATGGACTATAAAGCTTCATTGTTTCAGTAGGTAATACTGGAATTAGATAATTTCTTTTCTAAATTAATCATTCCAGACTGACCTTCACAGAAACAAAAAAGTTTTTTTGCCTATAGGCACATGAAAAATACACCTGGGTATACATATAGACACTCCTTAATAAAGCCATCCATATTTCTAGGAGGGGTTAGTTTCTTCTTTATTCAGGCACTACTCATTTCACTAGCTTTCTATGAGAAAAGGAATTAAAAGGCATCATATGAAATCTGATCTACATTTCCCGTCATCCACATCAGCGCTGAGACTACATTTTCGGTGGTGCAATACATTTGGGTGGTGCTATAGATTTAGGCTGCAGCTTAAGAGTTACTAGCTAATGATGCCTATGTGGCTTGCTGAGTAAGAGAGCACTCGTTCAGCAGTCTCTCCCCATTTAAAGCCTAACAACACTACTGACTCCAGCTTGCTTCTTTTTGACTAGGAGACACTACACAAGAACCAATAGCCTTAAGAAAAATTATCCCTGTAAACTTGCAAGTTATTATAGCTCTGGCTAGAAAGAAGGCTGAAAGTGAACACAGGCATGCCTGCTCACTGTCTACTCTTGAGTTCCTACTAAATATACGTGCCTTGATTGCCGGAAGAGGTAACATTTTTATATTTAAGTTACCTGAGCTCCTTGTTGCCTCACTCACTATTTCTTTTATGTGTTTGGCTAAAAACGACATACCCTAATGCCTTCAACATGCCTTAAGTTTCGAATAGTTACAAAAGCCAGGCAATTTAAATTGAACTGGAACCTGCATGCAACTCAGTCTTTTACACTGATACTATCATTCTCTGTATTTCACTCAGATCTTAGAACTGTTTTGTTAAGGTTGAATTTTTTTGTTTTGTTGGGTTTTTTTTTAAACAAACATCATTAGCAGATAATAACTGGACAGGGGCGCATGCACATTAAGTAATTATGAAATTCTATTTTCAAGGAGGCAATAGAGCCTGCGAAGACAGCTTTGTAACCCTTTGCCTTTAATTTCTTGAGTCAACCCCAATAACACACTATTTTAAAAAAGGCATATCTGATAATTTAATATTTAAAACAGCAAAGCAATCTGGCAGCATCCCATTCTTGCATATACACACAGACAGGATAACGCAGAAGATATCTAACCAGCACAGGTCCCCAAATCACAAAGGCATTTCAAGCAAAGTTGCACATAAACCTTTTCTGACAAGCCAGAATTGTTTGCAGTAGGCGTGATGGTGTATTTTAATTAATACTAATTATTAATAAATAATTAATTAATAAAGGGAGCCCCTGCCATGGTCAAACCTTATCTTATTGCAAAACGAGACGAGATCAATAGGGACATATTTTAATGCTCTGTTAGCCATAAGGGATGTTGTCAGTGATGATGATGACCAGGAAGCAACCTTGCTTCAAAGTAACCTCCCCACTTGGGCAGGATTAATGCATGACACCATAAATCATGGACAAGAAATGGGATGGGATGATGTGTCCAGTAGAACAAAAAATATAGGTCTAAGTGTTAGGCACATTACGCAAACACCTCAGAGTAACTCTCGAGAACCAGGACCCATTAATCACCAATCAAGGAAGAGAGAAATGAATTATGGAAACAAGCCCTGGCAATGGGTATTCCCAGAGTTGCTATTCATAGACAACTGGCTGGAGTTATTCTAAGCTTGATAGAAGCTTTTCGAAAGCGAGATGTAGCACTGTCATCTGCTTCTGCAGGATCTCCTAATCCTTTCTCCCCTCTGGGAAGGGATTTAAAGGAGTCGCAGAAACAGGAACCAAAAAAAAACAAACAAAAAAACCAAAACAAAACAAAAAAAAACCAACCAAAAAACCACGGGTAACCCTGGACAGCTATTGGGCCTGCCTGTCCGGAAAATCAATATTCATCAATGAATAAGCAATGATGGTCCTTATATTTTGTTTCCTGTAGGTCCTCACCAAAATCCAACTCAATTCCTAATAGATACAGGAGCACAAATATCTGTACTTACGCAAACCCATGCAATCACCCTAGGATTACGACCAGGCCAACCTAAAGTTAAATTAACTGATTTATCCTGTATCATAAGGGGGAACCCGTCCGGCCTTCCCCACCGAGATTCTTCCTTTCTTCCTTTCACAGGAAACAATGAACCCCACTAATGACACCATGGGAGCAAATATTACACTAGACATCGGCATCTTCACATCATCGTGCATAATGCTTTGCCCCCTCTTCACATTAATCTGCTGGGATCAGCATCAATGGCAACAACAGCAACTGCTACATGCCCCTACCCCAACTTCTCCTATTAATTGGAGTATGTATAATCACCACTGCTCAAACACAAAACCCATGAGATCACACGTTAGTAAGATATACTGGAAATATGGAAACATCAAGGGAAAGGGTAGGCTTAAACCTTTCTACTTCAGTTATGCGTGGAAACGAGATATACTTAAGACATGAATGGAGGTGGGACAGGAAAAAGTTTGTTTAGTAATACTCTTACAGCTCAAGATATCTGTTTGGACACAGAACAAAATATTTGCCACTCAAATACGTTCCAATAAGGCTCCTAAAACTACAGTTATATTTATTGGAAAGGGATGTGTACGTATAAGAACATTGTGTAAATCCTTGTTAATAGATGATTTTGTTCACAACGTAACCAACCACTCTAATCTACGCATGTGTAACTTTTCTGTGATCATTGGTTGCGATTTCAATTTCTATGTACCGATAACTACTCGGGGAGATTTATCTTTTGATTATATGTTGTATCGCAAGCTGCAACCAACACTTACTGGAATGAATCTGACTTCAGTCAAGCGACTCCTCCACCATACTGATTTGATAAACCTCCCGCAACAAGCACAGAAAATAAAACAAAAAAACTCTTACAGTCCATCATGATGCAGAAGAAATACATGAAGTACTGGAAAGAGTTAAAAGGGATGGAGAACATCAATGGTGCGAAGTTCTGTTTGGATGGTCTCCAATGGAAACTGGAGCACTGAACCTGATGCTGCACCCCATCATGATTTTACTGACTCTTGCTATATTATGCTGATTGTTAAACATTATTTTATACACCAGAGTGTGGAAAACAGCTAAACAGGTTGTACTATTGCAAGGACCCTCCCGTACATACAGTGTTGCCCAACCACATTTAATGAAGCTTTAATAGTTATTAAGGTTGATGAAACCTGACAAAATTTCCCTCACATTACAACTGGAATGCGGCATTGTCTATTTATAGGCACAGAGGCATGAGGTGACCAAGCAACCACCTTTGCGGAGAGATGGATTGACTTTGGTCATGGGGTGGAATGTGGTGGGAGAGCCCCCCCAGCCACTCTGAGATCTGAGGATAAGCCCTACCGTGCTGTGCTCTTGGCCATAAGTGCCAAGACACTCCCTGTCCACACACCTGGGCCATCAGCTGCCTGAACAGTACACCAGAACGACTCAGCACAAACTGTGGCCAGAATGTAAAATACTGACCAAAGCCAATCATCTCAAGATCCCATAAATCTCAGTCCAAAAGGGAGACCTTTCAAGCTCTCTGGGACCAGAGGGGGCTGTGTGACTCCGGATCTCCTGCTGAGCCGGGACGCCTCTCAGGGTAGACTTCGTGAAGACTGAAGGACCGTCCGTCAACGACTTTGCGAGGTTCACCAGGCCGGCTGTTGATGAACACTGGCACACAGAAGTGAGTAACTAACGAAACTCACAAAAAGGGTAATTTTAATCACAGGTTAACCTCTGTGTGCATGTGTGCAATTTGATTCAGAACCGTTTGTCTGCATGTGTGCGATTTGATTTAGAGCTGTTTGTCTGTCTGTCCGTGTGTGATTTGATTTAAACCCCATCTGTGTGTGCAACCCTGCTATAAGTTTCGGGTGACCCTTGCCATTCTCGAATCTTTAACTAAGTTGCTATTTTTATTGTAACAAATTCCATTGAATCGCTCTATTAAATTGGCTGATACTTAAATGCCATTAAGAATTATAAAACCTAATTTTGTGACCTACCTCAAAAATCCTAATAAATCCTAAATTGCTGCTAAACCAAAGCCATGTAAAAAATCGTATTTGTGACAGTAGGATCCCTGCTGCATGTATGTGCACAGCTGTGTATGAACTGAAACAATGTGATCAGATGTCAGTGTGGCATGGTCTGTAACCCCTTTCACAATAGACCATCTCTGTTCCAAGGAAAACATCAGGAACTCTAGAAGGTAAAAAAAGATGTGCCTTAATACTTTTTAAAAAAAATTAGATTGTAATAAATCCTAAAAAAAAAAAAAAAAATCAGTTTTCTGAAGGAATTCTACAGTTCAATCAGAACTTTAAGCTTCATGACTTTGGGGACACTATGTAATGCAGATCTATTCTTGTAAGTTAAAGTTCTCACAATTGTCCGATAGGTAAGACGCCAATAATCCGATTCCAGATTTTGAAGTGTTTGTGAATGTGTAACAATGGAGACAGATACTCAATGGCATTTCCCCGAAACATCTAGAGTGGTCTGCTACCTGGCTCCAATGGTTTACAAGGGTTGTTCAAGGGAAGTTTAGTATTTAAGCACGTTAGCAATTTTGAAAAATGCTACTAGGCACCTAGATAACGTTGCAACTCAGGTCCTTGGAAGCTTTGCTCTTACCGAAAGTCAAATGGTAACCGATGCACTAGCTCGCTACTGGCAAGACGACCCAGGTAGCTGCAAGAACCCTGCTCTCAAGGCTGTGGTCTGAGCCAGGCAGCTGCAAGCCAGCCCTGCCGAGGAGCCAGAGTCATATTAGCTCATGCTATTCCCATGCGACTGCCTTAGCACACTGCTCAAGCAGAGAACCACAAACTCTTGCCATCCTGACTTCCAAACCAAATTTGCTCTGTCCCAACTTCAAGCAGAAATACAGTGAGGCTAGGTTTATCGGAGCCTCGCTGCGTAAGCTCTCCCTGACGCTCTGCCATCCTGTCAGAGCTCTCGGAGCACTGTGTACCGCTAACTAAGAGAGGGAGATGTACAGCTGCACACAGCAATAATCAACAGATTTGTCCCCTGCTGCTTCAAAGCTGTTGTCCAAATCTATGAATCACCACATCATGGTGCTCCTTTTAATATAATAACACAGACTGAGGTCTCTAGCTAATTCGATGAAGAGCTGCATTCTTTCCTAGTTAGGAAGATCTGCTTAGGGTATCGTCTTCCAGAATCCACTGAAAGCCAGCAAAAGTAATCAGGTAAAAAAAAAAAAAAAAAAAAAAAATACTTTTTGGAAAACATTTATTCCTCAAATTCAAGCATGCTTTTCACTATGAATGCTGTATCAAGCTCCTCCTCAAAACAACAAACAACGGAATTGCTACATCTCAATCTAAGTTTCAGAAGTAGAAAGAGAAGGGCTGTGACTCTGCAAAACTGTCACTACTGATCCTGTATTGGAAAGCATTCACAAATTCTGAGAAAGGATTACAATAAAACAAATATTGCACAGATTAACAAGCATTCCAGCTTAAAAAAAACAAATAGGAAACATCCGAAACACCCAAGAATTACTGTTTCCCCCTCGTCTTGCTTCAAATCCTAGACAACCAGTGTTACGACTCCATCCTGTACCCACAGACATGCGTGTGGGCAGGGAAAGAAAACCTCAGACCGCAAGTGGCTTCAGTGGCTTAGTGAACCTTAACCTACCATAAAATTAAGACCAAGAACATAACACCATCTGACTGCTGATTCAGCTCAGTGGTCATTTTGCATTTAGCATGTCATAATCTAGCACAGACAGCCCAGAAAAGGTTCACAGGGCCTTTTCCACAGCAGGTAAGGAGACCTGGTTTCCATTCCATCAAGTTTAGAGCATAAACTGATCTCAACATCACAAGACATTGAAAATGATGCATCAAGGACAAATGTAAGCTAAGCAACTTTAGGGTGTTTTATGATGTTACCTATATTCCAGGTTAATATGAGATTTTTATACTGGTACATTACTGTGTCTGAAGCAACTGGAGTTATGCTGCAGCTTCTTTACCAGATTGCATTATATTTCTTCACAGTTCCTATCTACTTTCAAATTTAAGCAAACTCCAGGGAATGCAGCCATTCGGTACTTTTGCTGATAGCTTAGCTCCTTTACCGCCATCTCTCTCAAGAGAACTTGTTAGGTGTAATACCTCTAAGAAAAGGTTTAAGTAACAGTTTGTTCCGAGTCCTGAGAAAAGCAAAAATAATTTTAATTATGTTCTCATTTCAATGCCAGACCATCTACTTTACTATGACAACCAACTACATTCTGTACTGCAACAGATTTTGCAAAACAAATGAAAAAACAACCTGGGCTCCTTAAGCTAGGAAGGCAGTTTTATTTATTCAGCAGTAGGTATCTGAAATGCTGATCATAAAGAAACTATAAAAACATTTGAACAGATATTTCTTATTGGAAAGGGAGGTGAGAGAAAAAAATCTGAAGTATAGCTTGAAGATGAGTGGTAAGAACACGTGCACTTGCCAAGCTTCAGCTGATTCTAAGGTATAAGAACAACTTGAATGAAAAACACCAGGAAAAAGAAAGGTAGCAGACTTCTCACATTTGGTTGAAGGAACTAGTATCGCTATAAAACAAGGCGCTCTCACTTCTTATTGCGACTGTATTCTTACAAACATTGTAGAACCACCAAACTATTCAAAACTAAACTGCCAAGGGCCACATTCCCTGTTTTCTGCAGTCTCTGCTAGCCACACTAGTCCTGCCCCCACCGTTTCCCTTATTTCTACTCATTGTGTCTCAATATGTATCTACTAGGCAGATTTTTTTTTTGTGTGTGTGTATATATATATATATATATAAAAAAAAGCAAAGAAAATGGATTGAATAAGTTTTAGGAGGTCCAGAAAGTAATAGAAAATGTTTATCACTTACACTGTAAAGGAAAAAAAAAAAAAAAAAAGAAAGAGCGCATTTACTTATTTTTGGCACAGCACTTTGTAAATGGGGGAACGTGGAGAAGTCACCTTGTGTTTTAAATGAAAAGTTCTAAACTGATGCACCAACAAAAATCTTTCAGATGAGGTAAACTGAGCTCATGAAAGTATACTTCTGAAATCCAATCTATCATTTTCTGAAAGATATTTATCGTACAGGTGTTGACTAAAACAGTGATAGTACTATCTAGGATAAAGGATCCTATTTACCTGAAGAAATCATACTTTATAAAAGTAACAGATAATATAAAGCCTGTAATAAATGTTACTCAGTGAACTCACAGCAGATCTATAAGATCCACAGTAACAGTCAATAACTCCCAGTGCTGAGTGTTTTAAGACAACAACAGGCATAGCTGATTTTGACAGAAGGCACAGGTGGACTTGAAGGAGCAGAGGTGAAAACAACAGGGATACTTAACCCTCAAGGAGAAGCTTCCCAAAAAGCTGGACCTGCCTACTTTCAAGTCTGTCGTGGTTTAGCCCCAGCCAGCAGCTCAGCACCACGCAGCCGCTCGCTCACTGCCCCTGCCCCAGTGGGATGGGGGAGAGAATCGGAGGAGTAAGAGTGAGAAACGCTCCTGGGGTGAGATAAGAACAGTTTAATAATTGAAATAAAGTAAAATAGTAATAATAACAATGTAATAATAATAGTAATATACAAAGCAGGTGATGCACAATGCAATTGCTCACCACCCGCCGACCGATACCCAGCCAGTTCCCGAGCAGCGATCGCTGCTCCCCGGCCAACCCCCCCAGTTTCTATACTGAACATGACGCCATATGGTATGGAATAGCCCTTGGGGCAGTTTGGATCAACTATTCTGGCTGTGCCCCCTCCCAGTTTCTTGTGTACCTGGCAGAGCAGGGGAAGCTGAAAAGTCCTTGACTGGCATAAGCAGTACTCAGCAACAACTAAACATCAGTGTGTTATCAACATTCTTCTCCTACTAAATACAAAACACAGCACTATGCCTGCTGCTAGGAAGAAAATTAACTCTATCCCAGCCGAAACCAGGACAAAGTCCCTCAGTCCCATCTCTAAACAATGCATTGACACCTCAGGCTTTTAAGTTCCATTTTCTACAAGCCTCACATATTGGATATCCTCCTTGTTGAAGCTGAAACCTCAGTTACTTTAATTATAATATTATTTACTTGTTGTGCAGGTGTTTTGTTGGGGGAGGGGAGCTGGGTTGATTTGGGTTTTTAATCAAAAATTGGGTCATCATTTCTTGGCTATGGCTTTTTCTTTTGTGAAAATAAAACCATTGCAAAATATTTATCTCAGCAAAGGTGAGCTCTTTTCCATAATGCATTAAGATGCCTTAGAGCAATGAAAGTGTTCACACTAGGATTGTGAAATATTTTGCTTTGACCAGTACTGTATATTGACATATAAACTGAATCTCCACCAGACGGATTCATAATGTTGCTGAAATCCATCAGAGCTTTGTCATCGACATCACCAGAGTGAGGATGGTTTATTCATACAGGTCCAGCCATATTCTGCATAATAAAAAAACCCCAAATCCACAGTATTGACATTACATTACATAAAGGAGTCTCTTAACTAAACAGCTTGAACAGCTCGATTTACGGATCACTGTTCAGTATTGCTGAGCACTTTTAAATGTCATTCCTGCTAACCTAGCATTTCTGCTTGATCCTGCTTCCATCGAAACAAATGTCAAAACTCTTCCAAGAAGATTATCGCCTTCATAGGTCTTAAGGTATAGGAAACACTCACTTTTGAACTCGGATGTGCTATATTTAGAACAGCATAGTCCTAAAGAATAATTCAGTATACTGAGAATGCCATGAAGCTGCCAAATATTACATCTCCTCCCTGAACTACAGCAGGGTCAGAAGCATCTATTTAAGCTTCCGTATTTTCTTTACTTTTTCAATATTCATGTGAGAAATAATGATCATATATACCTTGGCTGTTTTGAAAAATTGTTTTGCACACTACTCTGGACACTTATCAATTAACAAATAGTGATTACGCTACCTTGCTTGAAACCAAAGGCTGACTGCAGTGTCACACAGGAGGGTCATTAGTTCTAATTTGCAGGTATGGAGCCATTCATGCCCTTCTCTGTGCTAAAGGCAAGTAACCGCCTACAAGATCATGGAAGTATCAACCTGAGCGAGGTAGTCATGGCTGGGCTTAAATTCAATGTTTCCTTAATTGGACTTCCAAATTTTTGTTGGACATTCCTAAAGCCTTTGCCATAGCAAGCTAGACCTCAAGATCTAGTTTATTCTTCAAGAAAAGGGCCTTACTTTGGGATGTGACAGGCAGGGACCTTGCTAACAACTTACTTCCACCACTGCTGCTGAAAATATTAGTAAAGGAAGGGTTAATGCCCAAATTAAAATGATGAGTACAAACCGCAACACAGCAGAAACACACAAGTCTGGTGTGCTGGAAAGAGCCTTTCAAGTGGGACTCACTTCATGGCACAATCAGAAAGATGTCCTACATGGGCACAATAAAAAGACAGTAAAATAATGTCCTCATGGGTTTCAGAACTCCTGCTATGAGTCAGCTCAGAGGGGCTTACATGCAGAACCTTCTCTGATCAAACTCACTGAATAATATTTCTAGGCTTCCTCCATCAGAGCTGCCCATGGGAAGCTCCCCTCCCCTTCCAGCCAACACAATTCTCTATTACAAACTCATGCTCAGAACATCGGTCATAAAAAAAAAAATAATCCAAGAAAACCCCAATCAAGAGGGTAATTGCAACACTGTCTCAACTAGACAAACCCAGCTCTCCATTCACCTTTGGGAAAAAAAATGCTCAGAATTCTCATCCTTTAAATTAAGAGTATGCAGCTATCGCTGTATTAGTTTACACTAGCTGCAAAAGCTCACCATCATTTGTAACGAAAGAGATCCTTCTTGTGATGGCACATACTTTCTAATAGTCCTCGGTCCTCACAGAGGACAAATATTTTACATGCAGTTTCTTTAAGGCAAAGTACACAGCATTCCATGTCGATTTTTAATTTTAAGATAAATGCTTTCACTCCCAGTTTGCTACAAGCAAAAATCACTAGAAGTACGAGCCTTTTAGGAGATTCATAAAATAAATATGCTAGTCTAGAAAAACCATACTTTGTTATACAGATTGTTCTATAGTTGAGTATTTCCATGGTCAGTCATACACTATTCCTGTCAGAAAAGATGGATTCATCCCTCTAAGGAATTAATATACAATACTGAATGATTATGTTATGGTCTTCTAATTACTTTATGGCACCCTATAGAGAGAACTTTAAACAGCAACATATTTCTGTTGATGAAAACATTGCTCAACTTATGTGTCAATTTAGTATGGCATAGCAGGCTGTCACAATCTACCTCCTGCATGCAAGTCAATTTTTACAAATGTTAAAAATATTAAAATTATGTCTCTATATTTAATTCAAGAACGTTGAGCCAAATTCTTCCCCGAAACAGTGGAAGATAAGGGAATAGCCCCAACAACAGATGGTGGGGCACAGAAGGTTGTATTTGCTTCCTTTATATGAAGACATTGTGCAAAATCTGGCTCTACTGAAGACCACTGGAATCGACGACAAGTTTGCACAACCTGTTTCTAGAGCTACAGAAGAGTCATAGGAGTTGTGTTCGGCCATCATTAATTATAGCTATGATTTTCAAAGGAGCCCAAGGACTTGGTTATCCAACACAGCCAATACTACTAATTCAATGGCAATTCATTGGTTTGTGTAGAGTAACTCAAATTTATGTGCAGGCATATGTACTTGGGAACCAATTCTGAATGGAATTTCAAACAATTTTGATTTAGTAAATGAGAAAAAAAACCCACCAGTTGCAATTATAATTATTTGTTGCTTAAACAAATACTACAACTTCATGGGGGAAGAAAATTAAAGAGCATTAGGTCGTGCTAACGTTTTTCAGCATTGAAACTATTCCCAAGATGTTCTTGCTAAAATAATGATTTGAGGAAATGTAGTCCAAGACACGTCCCTCCGTTCTCAAATATACTACGCATAGATGATCGTACTACATGCATTTCAAGTTACTGTTTTGACTAAAGACTCTTTTGGAACCTAGGGGTCAGCACATGAGCTTCTTCCCCCTGCCTTTGCTCTGCTGATTAAGCAGCAATTAAAGTATTTCACCATTAAGCTACTTCATGGTACTTTCCTGTACAGTTTGGGGGATTTTCTGATGGTTAAGCTCTCTGACCATCATTAACACATTGCAGCTAAAGGCAACTGTGAGAGAATGATCAATTAAGCAAGTGATTAGCAATTTCCCTTGCCCTGTCCAACCCCCTAAAATTAAGTGATTCAGGCTTGACCACCATGCCACAATGAAAATGAGTAAAACGCATTTTACCTCATTATTCCTGGCTGAATAGCAAATTACCTAAAACCAACTTGTTCAGCCACGGCAAAGAAGAACTGCAAATTGTTTGTTAGCATTGTTTTGTGGGCATGTCTTCTTCACAGGTCCTTTCTGCTATGAGTTCTATTAAACTACTTGAAGCAACACTATTTATAAAGCATCTACACAAAACAGCTCAGAGGAATACAGTTGGATAATAATGTTTTATAACAGCTAAAAGGCAGCAGCAGCACAGAGCAGAACCTCAGATACAAAGAGGTGAGGAACAACTTCTTTATTCCATGAGTGATCTCCCTGAAGTCAATGGAATAACATGGACACTCAAGGAATAACATGGTGCAAATCAAGAGGTGCTAGACACTGGCCTGATTTTAGAGAGAAAGGATCTTCAGGATTTTAAAATGGATCTTCTAAAAGTGAAATTGTAACTACTTAATTGACCAACTCATGCATAACTACTCCAAATCTTATCTTTCCCCACTTGCCCAGATTATCCTCCCTTACTTCCCACCTTCTTCAATTACTTTTTCTTCATATACAGAAAAACCATCTTATGCCGTGAAGAGTCATGTATTTGAGGATTGGGAAGGGTCTGCGATTCATCTTGCTGAAATACGAGAACAGAAAGTCCCCATGACCTAGAAATACAGCACCTTTATTAATTTAAAAAGGAAAAAAAGAGATATTTGTGTATGAAAAGGGGTAGCAGGAACATTCTAGGTTCAGGAGCCAAACAATGAAGTTACTGTCATCATGAACAGCAATGTCTAATCACTGGGGGGACAGACAACACGACATGGGGGACAGACAACAACAATCAGTTAAGCTGAAATTTTAGTAGTTTTAACACTTTCGTTTACAGTTTAAGAACAGAAACCAATTCAGAAAGATACAGCTCTCACTTCACTTCGCTATTCCCTTGCTCCTGGCTGAAAATAAGTTTACTGGAAACCTGTACTAGCTGTACAGCACTGTCTTTGGCCCAGTACCAGCAAGGGTTCTCACTGGAGCGAATGCTCTTTGTATCCCTTTGGCTTCTCTTACCCAGGCTCATTCCTGACTTGCAAGTTCCTCAGTGAACTAAATAAGCAGCGGTGGTGTTCACGTTTGTTTCTTTTTTTTATTTTTCTGTGTTTGCTATTTGATGGATAGAGAACTTGGACGATCTCCCACTAAAGTTATGTTCTAACTTATGGTAACATTGCTAATCAGTACATTTCATCTGTTGCTTGTAGGGACATCCAGCAGTGAAAGAAATCTTATGATTCAGACTAATATATGGAAGTAAT